>NW_027106137.1:395398-401319 GCF_000696795.3 Halyomorpha halys | reverse complement strand
CTTCCCTCCACGCGAGTCTCATATGTCTTTCTGGCAGTTCTTTCCTGATCCATCCGAAGGAGGTGTCCGTACCATCTTTACTTGTGCCCCTCTAGGATACTCTCAGCCGGTTTGACTCTGAGGTTAATCCGAATAGAACTGTTCCATAATCTATATCGTCGTGTCCTTCCTTCCACCTTACGAAGGTACCGCATGGATTGGATCCGACTCTTGTGTTTCGAGGTGAGGGTCCACGATTCGGAAGAGTAGGAAAGAATAGGGAGGAACGTCGATTTGTAGATCATTATTTTAGTTTTCTCGTCACCTCGCTTTTGCCCAGGAAACCCCTTTGAAGTAAAGTAAATATTCTTCCAGCTGCTTTACTTGATTCTTTGAGAAACTTTCTCATCAATGTAGCTGCTTTCGTTGAGATGAGCGCCTAGATATTTGAAATTCTGGACCTGCTCTTGTCTTTCTCCGTTCGCTCTCATTATTCTCCGGGGTTTCTTTCCTATCCTAATACATTTGGTCTTTTCTGGGTTCATTTTAATGTTTATCGAGGCCATTTCCTCTTGCAGAACACTTATGTTGTATTGGAGGTCCCGGTCGATGGAAGCCAGCAAAACCAGGTCATCCGCAAAAGCCAACACAGAAAACTTTATGGGTTGTAAGTTCCTGTGTCCTAACTGAAACTGTCTCGTTCTAAGTTTAGCTTTAGCTTTATTGCTTTATCGAGGACTACTATGAAGAGCATACTTACCTGACCTGGAGGTTACATTATACATACATACACTCTGATGCAAAAATTAGATTCTCAAATTATTTTCTTATTATACACAAATATTATTTTCTTCAGGAAAATTTTCAGAAGCTCGTGATGTAAAGAGGCGACAGCGAAAATTCTTGGGCTCATGGGCGTCTTGACTATACCATATCTTGCAATATAATTAGGAAGTAATATCAATTACAGGATCAGAAATACTTTCTTCAATCTAGAACGCCAAATATTATATTCTTCATTTTTGCAGGAACTGAGAAAGTAACTGGTATATCGTTATGCCTTTTATAAAGGAAATATACGTTATAAGAGAGGATAAGAAAAAGTAAAAAAAGGAAAGAAGAGACAATGGAGAAGAGGAGGACAGGGCGGCAGTTCATCAGGGCCGGCTCATTACAGCCTTGAGGGAACTCCAACGTAACGAACCCCCGTCACATCTTTTCATTATTTCTACGCTCCTTCCCACCCCTTCTTCAGTGCTTCCTTGTCTTGGCTCGGGTCCATGGGTGTGAGTGTAGGCGAACACTCTTCGAAAAGACTTTCCAGGTCGTCAGTGGTCCTGAAATAGCTGTGGTCAGCAGGGATCCCGTCAATAACGTGGAATATTTATTCGGCTGTTACATTTTGTTGGAAGTTGATATAGAAATATTTACTCAAATGTTTTCTGATTTGTTTACAGATGAAGATAGTTATTACTACAGTTCTTGTTGTAATATTCTTGTTTTATAATCGATAAATTATTTATGTGTATTTAGTATACCTATCAATACGAAAAATAAGGATGGGTTGTCGATTATGTAATTTATAATACATTTTGACGTAGCATAATAGGTATTGCGTACTAAGATGGATATTGAACCAAATATATACCACACTGCATATAAAGTGTGTAGTAATAAAAACGAAAAATTCTGAAGGGACGGAATTGTGTGCTGTTGATTTGGATACCATCGAAAGGTGACGAGGAGGCGTGGCTGAGGTATGGAGGGGGAGGGGTTGGTTAGCGGAAGGAGCCACGCAACCAGTACTAATGCCACTAAATTAGTTATCAGTCAAATTATAATTTAACTCCTCATGATTCCGAGATTAAATGATTAGCGAGGTAAGTCTTCATAGGGTCTGCTATATTGCGTATTTGATGCCTCGCTGCGAAATAATCTCTGCTGATAGTCAATTAGAGTCCCGTAGCAAACACGATAATAAGATGAGGTAACATTCATAAAAATATAACCAAAAAATATCTGGTGAGCAGTCTCCCTAAGACGTGATAAAGGGATATACACGGATATATATAGAGGTGTATAGGGTTTCTCCATGTTTCAGTTAACAAACCGGTATTATTATTATGAAACGAACTAATTTTTAACTTGACCATTCTCACGCTGGCCCATCAACATGTGACTGTTGACCTCTTGGTCTTCTTAGAATTTCTGTGGGAACAGTAAACCAGCTAATAATTTTGGTTAAGAAGAGATCCTTGATCAATCTGTGCAAATGTGGTAATTTCTTGAAAGTTTAAAAGCTTCTTCCTCCAAAGGGAGGTTCCTAATTTCAGTTGGTTCTCCCCCTTCTCCTTCTGATGAGCATTTCATTGGAAGTCTTATAATCTTAAAGTCTTTATTATTATATTTATGTCTGGGTTAATATATCTAGCGATCAACGAACATAAAATTTGTTCCTACAATACAAATACTTTAATTCTTTAATACAACAGTTTAACAAAATGTAACAAAGCCGTGTAGATATTATCGGAATCGGTAGGGATTGGGCACGCTCGGCTGTCTCCGATTTTTTAGAACCAAATTGTTATCTATATTTCTCCTTTAATTATTTATCAAATTCTTTTATATCTCATATACTCCCAATTTTTATTACTTTTAAGAATATAAAATGGTTATTTATTATTTTAAATAAATAAAATTAGAGGTAATTGCAGAGTGATTATTAAAAATTTGGCATTTGAGCTTTGTCGTTTAAATGTCGAAATAAAACAATTTCAATGAGGATAAGGTCTAACTGATATAAAATATAATTTAATTTTACATTGATACATAAAGTTTTATAAAAATAGTCGATTCATTCATAAAACTGAAAAAATGTGTAAAATCCATTATCCAAAGTGGCACTTACGGTTATTAGGTTTTAGTGAAAAAGTTGCATTAGAATTCCAGGAAACAAATTTGCACTGAATATGTTACGTCAGTTTCATGTGATATTTAATTTTTGGACTAGGCTATCCATACACACACGAAAAGACCATTTTCCGAAACTTGGTGAATTGGTGAACCTCAAAATTCGTATTTCCGTTGAAAATTAGAATTCAAAATTTGGTTCAATCGCATTATTCCCCCTTAAAGTATATTTTCTATATAGGTAAAAAAAAGTCAAACTTAGTAAGGTAAAAAGACAATTAAAACATATAAATTGGTATTATAAATAATTTAATTTTTGTTGGAACGAAAGAGGATTTCCTACTTATCCTAGTATGACAGAATGCTGAAATGACAAGGGCATATCATACATGTTGAAGAAGAGTACGCAGTAGAATTTCTTTACGGACAGAGCACTTTTAAGTCACGAAACCTTTTTTTTTTTCAACACACCGATTAATATTATTACCAAGACCGATTAGGGTCTTGTTTTTATGGCTGCCAGGTCATTGAGGGATACCGGGAAAGAAAAGGCAGAGTAGCTATAAATACAGGTCAAGTCGTAGCATCATGTACATGAAAATCAAAGAAAATTGATGGCAGGACGAATGGTTCATCACCAGAGACAACAATCTAGGAATGGTCCAGCATACGGTGGAACGTCCGGGCGGAAACATGAATCTGCTACAGAGATGTATTAACCTGTCTTCGGATAGGCCATACCCGACTCACCCACTGTCATCTCATGAAGGAGGAAGGATGCACCGATGTGTCGCTGCTGCTGAAGCGATCTCCCTGTTGGGCACATTCTTACTGGGTTGCTCGGGAGTCACACCGATTCTCTTCATGTGTACAGGAAATGATCAGAGAAGACCCCAATACAGTAATTTGCTCACTACGTCAGTTCTAGTTGTAACTTTGTGAGGTGTAAATTGTAATTGTTAATATGTAATTGCAATGTAAATTTCTCACTTTGTAATTTGTATTTCAACAGTATGAACATGCCAATTGTAGTCTGATTAGTAAATCCAGTGTGAATGGCCTGAGTGGTCGAAACGCTAAAATAAAAAAAAAAATCACGAAAACGATTTGTAAGCAATAACTATAAGCAAGCCAACTGAATATATCATTTCTTCTATTAGCTAGTTGGTTCGTGCAGTTTATGATGGAAGCTTAGAGGAGGATTTTGAATGCGATAGTCTATTTTAGTCAGAGTTTCATTGCATGTTGTAATGCCCTGGCAACAGGGCGGGTTCGATTTCCTCTGTGGAATTGAGTATTCATTTTTTACCGATAAAATGAAAGCGATTTTGACACTCCTACACATGTATCATAATGAGTTTTAATGGAATTGAACTAATCTTTGTGATACGACTCGCTAACATATACCATGATGTATTATTTTAGGTAATTAAGACAGAATTGACATTAAATAAAAATTAATTACTACTACAATAATAGTAGAGAGGTTCTTTTGTTTGATCATCAACAAAGTACGCCCTAGTGAATTGAAAAAGTTTGGTTGAAAAGAGCTTCCTGATAAAATAAAAACCTCTTCTGCATGGAATGGGGATGGTATCATGAGTGTGATATAGGACAGATGCTATTTTATTCCAGCGTCCAGGATTCCATTAACAGGAGGAAACAATTTAGTTCTTTTGCTATCATTACTGGCAGCTACCATTTGTTTGTGTCAACTTCTCCACTTTAATTAACAAGAACGCCTTATTCACTTTATCTTCTTCTAAATTTCAGGCACATTTAAAAGTTAATATTAGACTAAAGGGGAAACAATTTTTATCATAAATTACTTTGAGAGTGCATTACCTATTACTTGGCTGTACTCTGTAATTAATCACAAACATATAGCATTAAACTTTAGTATATATGGTTAAAATAATTGCATTATTAAATCGCTCTATGTAATAACAGCAAATCATAGGAGGTATTTATATAATTTTTTTTAAGGTATTTAAAATACTTTTTATTTATTGATAGATATTACAATCTGACACACAGTTGTGGGCAATAGGTAATAGTGATGAATGATCTCATACAAACTAAAATAAAATAAAATAAATAAATGAATAAAAAAAAAAAACTCTCTTAAAATATATACAAACAGAAGAATAAACAAAATGAACGTAATCACATTTACACTCTAATATACAATATTTACACAATCGACCTGAGGATCCCTGAGCCCACTCTATCCCCTACGTTTGAGGGATAGAGCAGAGCTCAAAAGATCCCAGCGCATCCCTCTCTCCGCATCACTGGTAGTGAGCCAGTGGAGGCTGATATATAATTAATTTTATTATCGTTCTCTGTTATTCCTATGGTAAAGTCACCTAAGCAGAGTTGATTTTAGATATGTTACAGTCATCTAGACTGCAATTAAAATGCTCACTTGTGGATGTGGTATGAAAGAACTATATGATTTTTTCATATATTCTCATTTGCTAAGAATATTATTCTTTTTTTTATTCTCAAAATAATAAATGATAATGACAAAAACCCGAAGGTTTGATGCCGATACCACCCATCAGTTTGGAAGTTAACTCATCGGTTCAATGTTAATTAAAATTTATAAAATCCTTTCGTCACTAAGTCCTACAACACTATAAACTCATCTTATTCACCGTAATACTATAACCTGAATTATATTTACATGACGCACTTCCTGCAATTCGGCGTTTTATAAGCCTTTAGATTCTCCTGTTGATTCATCTTTGTTCGGTCCTAATATTATAAGCAATGCTTTATTTTCAAATAGCGCTGTTCCTTCCTTAGCATAAGAGGATACGATCGGTATAGAACAGCAGGAAGGATAATAGTTTCTTGTCTTTTCTTTATTCTAGAACAAAAAACTTAACTTACTGTACTAAACATTTATTTTCAACAAACTTTAATTTTCAATTAGGACAGCAATAAAGTCTTAAATTAGGTTATCAGTGTTGAAAAACTATTAATTTTTATTAAATATTTATGAAAAGGAACATAGTACTCCAGAA
>NW_027106137.1:391356-392361 GCF_000696795.3 Halyomorpha halys | reverse complement strand
TAAATATTCAAAATAGCAGTATTATTAATTAAACATTCAACCAATATTTAAAGGAAATTTCAAAAAGAGCTATGAGTTTCTTCGTAAAAAAAATGAATGAGCTTTTAGGCTCTACTTAAATTGATGACATTTTATTATATCATACATTTATTATAGCTATAATATATGTATTATATTAAATTTATTGCAGCATCGATATAGCTATAAGTAGAGTTAGAAGATTCAACAGAAAAACAGAACTCAAAACTCTTCTTTTTAAAAATTGTATTAAACATGAGCGTCATGGTCCTAACTAGTGTCGAGTTGGTACATTTTTTTACTCCGCATGCAGTCGTCAGTTAGTGATTTTCAAATCTCGTTTTAAAACATGCCTTTTCTTAAAATTTTACAATCGATTTCTGAACTCCAGAGTCATCTGAAAATATATGACACGTTGATCTTAAATGGAACACTCATTGGAGTTGAATGGATAGTTTCTCCAGAATTTTTATTGTCTTTATTTCAACACTTCAAGGCTAATCAAGTCTGTGTGGGAAGATTTCTAAGAGACGGTGGAGGTGTTGGAAATGGTTAGGCCCGAGAGTTCAGTAAAAAGTGTAATGAAGGTGGGTCCCTAAGGGAGAAAATTAATAGAAGACTCGACAATATTAAGACTGGACGGGTACTTGCCAAAGAAAGTATCCATTCAAACCGTCCTCGCGTTTCTCGTTTCTATCTTAAATGGAATCTTCGTGAAGAAGCAGTTATACTTAAAGTACGGCTTTTGAGGAAAAATTCGTTTCTTCAATCAATCTTCTAAACTGCAAGATATCGGAAAAATAAAATTCGTTTTATAACATACAACTATATAGAAGATGAAATACATAAAATAATGAGTAGGGTCATTTTTCCCCTTGAGCAGGATAGAGATTACTTGAGCAGTCAGTGTTAGTTCATTGAGGAAATCATCAAAAGAAGAGTCTATGAAATTGGTTAGTTTTGTTATACCTAAATTTAAATACATGT
>NW_027106137.1:390332-390851 GCF_000696795.3 Halyomorpha halys | reverse complement strand
TCACTTCGTTAGACAATCAAACATTAGTATAAGTTGTTAGAATGATATTTTTTTTTAAAATTATTATAAACACATGTTAATAATTTTATTTTAATAAATTTGTATCTATAAATATATACATGTGATATTCATTTTCATTTAAGTTAAAATTAAAAAATACTTTAGTGTAATGGCACTTTAATAAATACCAGAAACGGCCATTATGATAATATTGTCAATAATAGACGAGCTGGCAGTGGTATGGAACCTTATTTTCTTTTTAAGTGAATAGGCTTTTTAATTAGATTAAAATACAAATATTTCTTAACTTTGTAAGTAAATTAATGGTAAATTTTACTGCCAATGACGGAGGAAGTAATGCAATCGAGAAAAAATCTAATTTACGTATTATGTATGTGAAAATTCGCATTTAAGGGTTTTAAAAGGCGCTAATTTTTTTTTTTTAAATAATTTATTTATTGATATTTACAACTGTATACACATATATACAACAAGTAAATTTGCTGTAGGTGACATAGT
>NW_027106137.1:381755-390270 GCF_000696795.3 Halyomorpha halys | reverse complement strand
CTTTGTTACTTGTTTTTTATTCTTTTCATTGTATCTTTTATTTTTAATTCTATCATTTTATCTTAACATAGTTTCATTTTGAATCTTTTTAGCCCTGATGAAGCCCTACAAAGTGGGGCGAAACGTTGGAAAATAAAATAGTTGTAAACTATTTTCGTTTCACTTGTGACCGCAACCCTGACCATCTTCCTACATATTTTTATGGTTTACTTTACTGGAAGCGGCTTTGGGTTTTTGTAATTGTTATTTAAAAAAATATGTGACTGTACATAAGTAGTTAACTGGTTTTTGAACGATTAACATCCGCAACTACAGAAAGGTAGAGGAGGATTTTCCTTTCCACAATGTGGCGGCGGATAAAGAGGAGTTGCTATTTAAATGTTAAATTATCGGCAACGGAGGCTTTTGGAAAGCTATCAAAAGAACATTAAAAGAAAAAAAGTTCATAAGTAGAGTTTGAAGGCAAGACTTTAGCGATTCAAGCCACGCTGCTACTGGATTGTTGAAAGCATTAAAGCCCCATAACAAAGAAGTCAAAGATATATGTAGCCTTCGAGGGGAGAGAAAATCTTTTCTGTCAGCCTTTAATTCTACTTTAGTAGAGGGGCCCGCTTGAGTTTTTAATTCAACTTTGTCTGAAGATTTCAAAATAAAGAGCCCTTATCACTGAATTCGGATATTTTAAAGATTAAGTGTGATCAGTAAGTCCCTTACCTCAAGATCGTTTAAGACCTGCTTCATAGCACAAAGTGCGTTCCAACAGTTATAAAACTCAAAATATATTTTTAATTTTACGGTGTTATAAAAAAGTGATTGTATCTGATATGACTAATATTACTCTTAAATGAGAACTTAGGAAGGGGAAATCATTTAAGTTGGACTTGATGTTGCTAACCAGACTTGGCCATAATTTCTGTTCGGTCGGCAAGTGTCTGCTCTGAGAACTTCCCAAACTGACTCCTCTTCAGAACTTGGCTAATCTGTACTTTAGCTAGGCTTAAGAATTGTTTCAACTGTTGAAACCATCATACCGCATTCGGGCCGGACTCAAATTATTAAAGTCCCCTAATTCAGTTATTCCATCGTCAGCCGAGGAGGATTACAGAGCGGATTCAATTATTTTTTCCAATTTGAAACGTCGAGTATTGCGAAAAACAAATTTAAAAAACCAGAGAGATGCCACTGAACGCTGAGACGCACCGAAACATGTTTCTGGGTTAAAGATTTTTTATTAAAAGATCCCTTTTAAACAAAAATACTGAATTATTTTAAAAAGATGTAAAATAAAAGCGTTATTTGCTATAGTAAGGTTATCCATTTTATTGAATATGGTTTGTTTTGATTGATTCCATTTAACTCAAAAGAAAAATAACCTTTTAATAAAAGACCTGGCCGTGAAAGGATTGATGAAAGGAAACAACTCCTGAGATAAAAACTTCATAAATAACCTTCACCAAAAATTTTATGAACTTAACACATCAATTACTTATTCTACTAAGTTTTTCCATGCGATGTTTTGTTTTCAACTAAGTCTTTCTCACAGGTTCCATAGGCTTAGCTAACCGGATATCCTGGGGGTGAAAAAAACAAGTATCTTAAGGATACCTCTCTCTCCTCCTCCTGATGTGACCCATCAGCATGATAAAAATAAACTTTTATATTAACCTAAGTTTAGTACCAATAACTATTTTTATTTCAAACGAAGATTTTAAGTCTTCTTCTTCTTATTGTTTTAATTTTATTTTGCGTTTTACAATTTCTGTATTTCTTTTATAAAAAGTTCTGGAGAGGGAAAAGAAGCAGCCATGTTCTGGATAATCAGGGTAAAATAATATGATATAACATTTTCCAATAGAGATCAGCTAACTTGTTTTGATGTCCAATTGAAACAAGATATCCCTCAGATCTTACCTATCTTACCTATTCCACCGTATCGAATTCTTTGGCAAAATATACTGACTCGATTGTCGAGAATTCACTTCGTTAGACAATCAAACATTAGTATAAGTTGTTAGAATGATATATTTTTTTTTAAATTATTATAAACACATGTTAATAATTTTATTTTAATAAGAGAAAACCACTGCATGGGCGCCAAATATTCCAAGAGCCTACAATTTTGATTACTTTAACAAAAACTATTCGCAACTATCAGTCAAAATTGATGATTCTGCCAGCCTTAGATGGAGAACTATAAAATGGCTTCAATTTGAAAACGTTAAAAACAATGAATTTAACATTATTAATTAAAACTATCAAAAAAGCGAAAACATTTAACAGAACATAATATAAAGTAAATTTTCTAAAATATGTATCTAGTTGAATACAAAATATGAAAGTTGTTTGCATTCAATAGTTGCTGAAATACGGTTCTTCATAAAGCAACAATTTTTTCCAAACAAGGAAAAATCAATAAATTATAAATTAATTTTGCCATATCTTATGGAAACAATTATTTCTACGAATGATGTACAGATGTCCATTACCTCATAATTGAGTAGTAGAAGTAGTAATATCCATAATATACGCACATTGTTGATTTTTGGTTGTTTAGAAAATATATTTGGTTCATGAAAACTTTATCTCAGGAACTATTATACGTACAGATGTCTCTTAGCACTCAAAATAAAGTGTTTTTTTCCGGTCTAAAACATAAAAGAATAAGTGAATTAGTGAGTGCTTTACAGTGAAAAAGTAAATAAATCGTGTTAGGTATTACCTTTTACTACCTTTGGAATTTTAAGGTTACCTGTAATGTTTATTTGTTATTTATGAAATATTCGTTCTAAATGGTACTATTTTTAAAATCTGGAGGTGAGGGGCCTCCTCGTGTTGTATCGCATAGAAGATAGAAAAAATAAAAACATTAATTAATAAAGACAATAGATAATGGTAAAATAATAAGAAAACAGTCAGAAGTCAAAAAAGAAGTGTGGGGGAGAGGGAGGGGGTGCATCAAAAGATGGAGTTATAAGGTGATGTTGATAGGGTTTTTGGAACCTTTCCTGCCCTACCACCTCGCAGGAAGGAGGGATGGGGTGATAGACTGGAATACTGGATTGAAGGAACCAGGAAAAAAAAGTTAGTTGAATGTACTGTAATTTAGTTGATAACGTTTATCTTTGTAGAAATAGTAGTTTCCCTTTTATAAGCGGAAAATGATTTACAAAATATTTATTTTTCTTTGTTTGTAAACAAATGTAGCTTTTTGAAAAACTGTATCTCCAAAACTATTGACCATAGGATCATTAGTGGAGTCATCGATTAGGACTCTTACCTACATTTAGTTTTCATTAAAGTAATTAGAAACTGTAATAACTTTTTTTTTCCTCAGAACTAAAAGTTTCCGAGTGCGGAAGGCCGCAGCAACGCGATTGAAGGCAGAACAGCGTCCAGAAGAGAAAACACAAGAAGGATGACCCGAAGATACGGCGACCAGTGAACGACAGGAAATTGGAGGGAGCCTGGGGTGATTGGCACCTCCTCCAGAGCCGCGGTAATTGCCTCCATCCCGAGCTCCTTCTGTCTCGTCAGATTACTTTTAAGTTGCTCAGCCGAGGATACGTTTTAACGGTATCAACCTCTTAATTGCAACCAATCCCAGGGTTTATCCTATCTCTTATCCCGGAGCTAGGTGGAATTGAATTCCTTATAAGTGCATAACAGTGGCAGGTGCTTAGCTCTTAATCGCCAATTACTGTTTTAACTTAACGCTCAAGTTAGTGTGTTCTCTAGTAGAGGGAGCCGTTAATGGAAAATCCGGGAATGCTAATACTGCAGTAATTTTTTTTTTTTAAAGTTCAATCGATCCTTCTTCATAAATCTACTTGAGAGAAATGGAAGTTGGGATACATTAGACATCTATCATACTTGTGGGTAGAATGAGTAGGATGCTAATGAAAAAAATAGAACCGATATGACAATATGGCTTAAATATAATTTTTGGATACATGAAATATGAGTCTTTGCATATATAAGTCGTAAAGGATACGAAGAAATCCTTCGCTAGAATTTCAAAATTGTCATTTTAATTATTAAGGGATGGGTATAGTGTTAGGTTATATAAATTTATTTCATCATCAAACGAAAATTAATAAATAGTTAATGGATAGCTAATGAATTAGTAACATACAAAAAATCAGATATTTCAAGTTTTTTCAAAATCCAGGCGTTTTTTAAATATTGCTCGATTTAACTATCTCGAGTCTCCTCTTCCCGTTTTAATCATATTTTTTAAAAAGTGATATACGACCGTCGCTCCCTTGGGGTTTTAGTAGGACAACCGGACCCGCTCGGAAGGATTACTTTTCTTTGTTCTAATCTCCTCTTATGAGATTTTTACAAGTCGTACATCTACCAACATTCCCGCTGTATGTGTTTGTATGAAAGCTGAGTAAGACTGCCACAGATTTTAATTATCCTCCCCGTTTAGGCCGCTCCCCCCAACCCTACGTTTCCCACCAACACTACGACCCCCGCCAAATCATATTCTTCAGCTTATCGCCCGGCGTAATAAGTGGAAGAATAAATGTATAGGACTAGGGATCATGAGGCGAGATCGGTAGTCAATTCCTTTACTATCCATATCGAGAATCTCATAAAACAATGCCGAACTGCACTGTGGCATCAAAAACTACGGGCAACGCACGACTACAGAATATTCTGGAAACTACTTAAGACAACCACCAAAAAGAGAAGCTCCACGATACTTCAAGACAGAGAAAAACTTCTGACAGCTGAGGAACAGGCCACAAAGTTTGCGGATCAATACGGTGATATGATCACCAAACGGACAGGGCCTCTTATTGACTTACCGACAGAGGACATTGGAAACAATTATATGTTCATACCCCGAAACAGCTTAAGGACTTCGTTGTTCCAGGGGGGATAAGGCTGCAGTCCACGACAATATTGTCAAAACAGTTACCCAAGAGAGGGACAACCCATCTGAAAGACCTCTACAACTCCTGCATCAGGCTGAGATACTTCCCGGAGGTATGGAATTAGATATCTTCTCCTGCTGCACGACTCTGATATTAATACCATGACGAAGGGTACATCCACAAAAAAGTAGATATTCTCTTGGAAAAAATACGTATCTTAGTATAACACAATGCCTAATATATACATTTTGTACACTTTATTGCCTACTGTTTACTTTTTCACAAGAATGTTTGATCTTTGAAATCGGTTTGTTTATTTATAAGTGAATTTTAATTACATCCATTTCACACTATAAGCCGGTTTATAAAAAGTTATAACATACAGCAAATAGCTTTCACGCTGCTAAACTTTTAATCAAAATAAAAAAAAAAATGTTACGCCGATATTATCATTTACGGCATTATGTCAACAGAAATATTTATAATGAATATTTTCGTATTCCAGATTGAGCATGAGATGAGAGTAGGCCTCAAAGTGGGTGGAGTTGTCAGTCAGGGTCGCATTGCGGGCCGTAGGCCTGACCCGGTTTTTGAGGGCGACCGATATAGTTCTCTAGCCCCAATATCCTGCAGGGTTGGGGCTGCCTCCAGCCTCCGAGCACTAACCTCATCCCAACAGCCAACCTCATCTCCATCTGGGTAGCAATAGCAATCATCAAAGGGGTCCTTCATTAACACCTCAGGGGCGAGAGCGGGCTCGCTAGCGCTGATCATCAAATATTGATGTGTTGGAGTAGCTAACAGTGGGTAGGATATTGAGGTGCAATAGACAATAAGAGACATATTTGATGAATACCAATCCGCCGGGGAATTAGTAATATAATGATCGATGTACTAACAAATTGGCAGGCGAAATATTTGTAAATTTTAACATAAAGAGTCAAACAAAATCTAAATTAAGTATCATTCAGGGTAAAATAAAAGTGCGAGCTAAAACAAACAGTTCTTGATCTTTCAGTAAAATATTTAAAGGCAATATTAAGGATATATTAATATTAATATTAAGCTACAAATCTGCCACCAATGAAAACTGTAAAAACAACTCCTGGAAGACGTACTAATAGAAATAAAGATACGGAACCATAAAGAGGATTTAATTTTAACTCATTAAATATTTAATAAAAACCGGATAACAATTCAATAACAATAAAGTTTAATAATAATAAACTAATAATATTAGTATATAAATACAAGTTTACAAAGTACAAGCTACAATAAAACTTTTCGTTTAATAATGTGGTATTGTATCGAGCTATTATAAGAGTTAAACGTTCAACTCAGAAATTAAATCATGTACAAAGTACAAAACATAGAGAATTACTGAATTTTATAATGATAAGGATCCATGAAGAACCCTCAGAAACGTTAAACGTTAAAAAGAAGACGTTGATTTTGAATTTTTTTTTTTTACTGCTTGAGTTCCCTTTTTTGACTGCTCAAATGCCCCTCGAATTGAGATTCGTAATATACACGTTGATCTCTTATATTCCTTTAATGAACTAATTCTATATGTCTGGCTTGGACCATGAAAAATGTATGGCCTAATTCCAAATTAAGAAAAATGAATTACAAATAAAAGTAGCAAATATGATTATTCAGAGAAAGGAAAGTAAGGTATTTATTAATATATTCTACATTATATTACAGTTAGTTAGAATAATTATTGGATTGCTAGCCACTAACAATATTTCAATTAATAAGATCAAATATTGAGGTGTAGATAGTTGACCGTAGATTAATGCTTGAAGAAGTTTGTCGGGGGGTGCGGTCAGCAAAGAACAACATAAATAAACAAAACCATATTTATTTATTTTATGCCGACGTTTCTGAGTACTAATCTTTCCCTCCTCTACGACACAACCCCTGATGAAGACCTGAAACTCAGGTCGAAACGTCGGCATAAAATAAATAAACATGGTTTTGTTTATTTATGTTGTTCTTTGCTGACCGCACCCCCCGACAAACTTCTTCAAGGAAAAGATCAAATATTATACGAATCTATAATTAATTTAAATTATATAAATCTATGTATGCAAGAACAAGACTTGTATGTATCTAACTATAATTTATGAAATGAATTAGAGTACAAATATATGCTGTGAATGATGATATAATTTATAAAAAAAATAATAAATAAAACAAACGTGGTGAGCTAAATGAAACCGTTTAAAACAGTATTGAAAATGAGAAATACGAAAATGCATTCCTCTTGAGAAATATTCCCTGTTTCCTTGCGTTGGTGGTTGATATTTTAAGAAAGGGTATATACCCAAGTTACATCATCATAAAAAAAAGAAGAATACCATCATTTAACCATAAATCATTATTTTATCAAGTGAAGCGATCAATGATAATTCGTTAAGAATGGGTTTACGAGACTGTCGATCGCTTTGTTGATGTGACCAATGCAACGAACACAACCTACCTTAAAATCACAATTTGGATTAATAATAGACATTAGTCATGCACCTAAAAAAACAAAACAATTTATAGTTATCCGCAGAAAAACACTATTTGATTAATTTTACATCACTTGTCCCTTGACAACACTTTACCATAACCATCTTTGATGGTGATCTATAATTTAGCGCAATCAATTGTATTTCTTATTTAAATATTTTTAGTTGCTCAATGGGGGGTGATGGTAGCAGCGTGGTAACGCCCTGTTTGCCAACGCTAAGGTTACGAGATCGAGTCCCTGGCCCTATCCGGGATTTTTTCAAGCATATGACAACACTCACTCAACTCCCCCTACCCCCTGGCACTCACAAAAATAGGTGTGGGAGTGACGAACCCGCCCAATGAATACCACACGTAATGAGACGAACCTCTATGGTCTGTCGCGCCAATAATAATAATAATGGAGAAGTAATTTAGCATTTGCTCAACTCTTAATATAAGTTCAGCATACGATACATTTAAACTTTATGATTCAGCTTTATAATTTATTGTATTATTTAGATTACTTTGGTTGTTATAGCTTCTAAATATTTTCTTTTATTCATATAGCATTTAAAAGTCCTGAAAGTGAAAAATAAATGAGAAACAGTTTTTTCGGAAGACAAAAAACAACAAAGTTACAGAAAATCGATTTTAATTTATTTAAAGAAGAAAATAAATAAATTAATTTCGTGAATGTGAATTAATTGTTTCATTTATTCATGAATTTCAAAATTAAATTATGGTTGAGACATAACGGTACTTAAGTCTTTAAATAGATTATTTATAAAATAATTAATTGTAAATTGTAGATATTAACGCCAGAAGATGAAAATAACATTGCTTTGCATGAATAGTGGCACATCTCAAAAACATAAGAATTTTACGATTTCACTCAGATTTCTGATCTCCAACTTGTAGCTCTGATGAAGTCTCGAAATTCTGGCCGAATCGTTGGCACTATTAAATAAGTTTTTTTCAACTTATTTGTGTTATTTCTAACCGCACCCTAAACCATTTTCTCTTCATATATATTATCCACGGTCAACTATATTCTCATCAAAACAATTTTACTTGGTATTTGTCGTATATCTAGATTGTACCAAAGACTGAAGTTACTTTTCGACAACCTT
>NW_027106137.1:374482-375142 GCF_000696795.3 Halyomorpha halys | reverse complement strand
CGAGACTGTCGATCGCTTTGTTGATGTGACCAATGCAAAGAACACAATCGGCCTTAAAATCACAGTTTTGGATTAATAATAGACATTAGTCATGCGCCTAAAAAAAAAAAAATTATAGTTATCCTCAGAAAAACATTATTTTATTAATATTACATCACTTGTCCCTTGACAACATTTTACCATAACCACCTTTGATGGTGATCTATAATTTAGCGCAATCAATGAATACTAACGCAAGAAGATGAAAATAACATTGCTTTGCATGAATAGTGGCACATCTCAAAAACATAAGAATTTTACGATTTCATTCACTCAGATTTCTGATCTGCTACTAGTAGCCTTGATGAAGCCTTGAAATTCTCGCCGAATCGTTGACACTATTAAATAAGTTGAGCAGTGACCTACAACCCGGGGAAACCCAACCTCAACCCGAAGATTGAAGCCCAGACTGCTGCAGAACATTCTTTTATAAATTTTTAATAAATATAAAATTAATTCATTGTCACACTACCTCTATTTACTTATTATTATTATTCATTTTATTTATTCATTATTATTATCTTCTTTTTTTTTCTCTTTTCTTCTCTCTTTCCTTTTTCAAATTAACTTGTTTCTTTTTACTATTAGAAGACAATTGTTTGTTTTATTTAAGTGTACCAA
>NW_027106137.1:367251-368333 GCF_000696795.3 Halyomorpha halys | reverse complement strand
ACAGTCTATAGATGGAACAGAGAAAGAATCGCCAATCTATGTTTGGAAATAAATATGTTTGGAATACGTCTATTTTAAAATGTATGTATGTATAAACATGGAGGTTTTAATATGGTTCTGTTTTTTTTTTCCTTTTTGATTAATCCTTCACATTAGAAATGAATCCTACTTAAAAAAAAAAATAAAACAACCAACAACTAAAATAACACCTTTATTTTAGTTGTTGGTTGTTTTATTTTTGATGATCTACAATAGCTTACCTCAATTATTATTTACAATAAATCTAATTTTAATTAATCAAGTGACAGTCATGCACCACTAGAAAAACTAGAAAAAGAATTTGTTAACGGTACTGTCCTCGGATGGCATTCATTCTTTAATGAAAGACAAACCAGCTCTTGTGAAGAGAATCCTTCACTACTTGAGGAGTGCATGTGGCTAATAATGCTAGGTCTCTTCTCTAAACAACACACACTGTTAAAGAAAAACCTCATTGCACATATCCTAAGCTATATCTACTCTAATGGTATATTTTCATATATATTATTCATATTATGGTACCTAAATGAACTGGCCCAAACCATAACAAAGATATTAGAAGAGAAACAGGCAAATAGTCCAGTCTGATTCAGAATTTAATTGTATTTAAAAATCTAGCAATCTAATTTGACAATGATATATTGTTTGTATGTTATTAATTTTAAAATCTGTTTGTAAAACATGAATAATAAATATTTAAAAAAAATTAATTTGAAAATATGATTAAGAAATACCTATTTTTTTATTCATTTATTACTATTTACAACTGTATTTACATATAAACACATTACTTAATGTAAGATCAAAATGTAGTAATACAGGAGTGTAGAGAAACTACCCATTGGTAGCACTCTAATGACGTTTTACATTAGCAGGTCTCGTGACCATCTTCTTTTTAGGTGCTTCGGAGGATTGTCAGGAATAGAAAAGGAAGCAAGGTTCGTAACAAGAGATTACGGGTGGTTAGTGAGTTTATAATAGAAGGAAGTAGCTGAGTAGCTTCCTCGGCTCCAGAACAGGGGTAACACATATGAATCCATTTT
>NW_027106137.1:364308-365685 GCF_000696795.3 Halyomorpha halys | reverse complement strand
TCCACACATGTAGATAAATGAATTTAAAATGGTCAATTGTATGAGATATGTAAATGAATGGCCTTCTCACATTTTTATTGTTTAAGGAAATAAGTAATGGATTTAATTAGCCAATTAACAAATGGAATTAAGACTTTTATGCTTAGATAACTTCCTGCTCGTATATTTTTGAATTTAGTATAGAACAAAGTAAAGACCTCGTTTTAAAGAATATATATTTAAAACTGCTTTGTATCGAGAGCGGAGAAGGATAGATGGAGGCGAAGCGGTGCGCGTGTTGCTGATAATGTGGATATATCGGCTACTAAATCAGGATTTTCCCGTCCTCTTCAGCCCTCAATAGAGCCTAAAGGGATTCTTTTATCTTATGGTTTCCCTTCCATGGCTTAATTTGATCACGGCCTCAACTTACTATCTCCACTGTCTCCAGGATCTACCTTTTATTATGACCTGTTCACCAGGTTAGGCGATCCCATCGATAGGCGATAGCAGAAGTAATGAGGAGGGGAGTCTAAAATGTACAATAATTTTGACCCGTTTCAAGATAGGATCGATGCGTTTTCATACATCGTTCAACTTAACGTTCTTTAGGTAATTTACGCTTGAATGTTCATAATGGAGGCAGTGAATGGAGACAATTTTACTATTATATTCATTGAAAAAATTATTACTGCCAATAACTCATTTAAATATTTTTCTTACATAAAACTATCGAGAAATTTAGCTAGAGATATGTTCCTATATCTTTAGCGTCATAAATAAAAAATCAAATTGTCCTTTAATTACCATATATATGTTGGTCTCAAAAATACTGCATTTTACAAATTGGTATAAAATTAAGCAATGAAATTAAAAACTGTTTTTAAATTAATATATTCGCTATTATTATAGTAAGATATCACACATATGTAGATTTTGAACCGTAATTTTAGCTCTGTTATTTTTTCTAAAAAAAGTTATATTTCTTGCAATCTTTTAAAATATTCTTTGTAATAGTAAAGGATAAATATTTGCATTTTATTTATTTATTATGCACAACATTTTAACCATTTTACGTTTCCTTACCTGTATGTATTTTTTGTTTTTGTGGGTAGGGGAAAAATCTTTAAATTAAAGTGTGTGATTCCTAATCTCAATAAAACCACCTCCCAATTCTTATTTACCACCTCGCGGAACCGAAGTCAAGCATTACTTTACGGAGCAGAATGGCTATCTGCCTACATCTTTTTGTTTATCTTATTTAAGCTAGGCCGTTGCCTGTTATCTTCTTTCTAGCTCTTGTGCTGTGCTATGTGTGTGCGTATGTGAGACGCGCGCGCCTGTGTGAACAGCCTAACTAAAAAAAAGTCGTAAGACGGGAATTTTCCTAGAATATTA
>NW_027106137.1:351582-361409 GCF_000696795.3 Halyomorpha halys | reverse complement strand
AACTTTGTAGGAAACAATGTTTCTAACAAAAAAAAAAAAGAAATAAAAAAACTATTAAACTGGGAAATTGAACATCACTGGTTTTGAAATGCAATGCCTCATATCTTATTGTTAGGATCAAATTTAATTTAAGAATAATACATCAATGACCTAAAGCACAGCTACTAATTATATTGGTAAAATTTACTTAAGAAAAAAAAGATGTTTGTTTTATTGTCATAATACATGACAATAAATAAGACAATTGCCATTTTTGTTAATAAAATATTCGTGATTGCTCTGCAATAATTATTAAATTATAACATATAAATGAGTATTTATGAGTACTAATCAGAACAGGTTTACATGGAACATACCTCCTTAATTAGAATTAAATATTAAATTTGTGTCTCTAGGTGCCCACATATCTCCCAGTACAGTATAAAATAGCTTCTTTCTTTGTCTTGTAAACCGTTACTAAACAAAGGGAATTTTTCGATCAAAATTCCCTCAAAGAGGTTTCCTTTGCCTTACCTATTAGTACAGAAGGAATTCTTACACTATTCATATATAAAATGTAGAAGATGATTAACAGAATGTCTGAAAGAGACTCCCACCTAAGCTAATAATAAAGCTGACATGGTATTTAATAGAGAAGCAGAAGGAGGGTATAGTGACGGGCCATCCTGGGAACGATTCATCAAAGAGACAAGGCCCCGATAGCGAGGAACAAATGATTGAGCCACGCCCCTCAGATCATCATCGGCTAAATCATCACCACCCGATTGCATTAAGATAAATACCTCCCAGATATTTTTAGACAAGGGGGGACCAGATCCATTATTCCTGACCAAGGGAGAATGGGGGGTCATCTTTATTATAAATAAATAAAGCAGGCAACCAAGTTTTAGGGGCGCATTAAAGTGATTCAAGAATATAATTGAAACAGTAGTTAAAATTAAGAGAAAATGAAGTTATTCATTTATACTTCAATCAAACACCAAGATAAATGCATGAAACGGTAATTTTAGTTTTCTTCCATAGAGATGATAAAGTCATTAAAATTGATACCATGTGTGAATAGCTATCCGCGACAGTTTTTTTTATTTTTTTTTCTTAATTTCAGACTTCCATAACTCGGGTAAAAATTGCCCTACCATTTTTCAGTTTTTTTTTTAATGACCCCCTTTTTGGCCATTTCTGATAGAGAGAAGGTTATCTAGAGGTAACCAACCTATTCCAACCATAGTGGAGAGTCATGTTTCCATTTCGTAGGACCGCCACAGAAATACAAACCAACTACCCAGTACGGATTCATAATCGGCACCGCTGCAGTTATGAAGCAGTCCCTTCAACTCCCTTAGCTACAAACGGCCATGCGCTACCACAGTAGAAGTACAAACTCAGTGACTAATTTTCATACATCTTTGTTGACATCCCATTTTCTGCTTAATGCTTGAATCATAGTACAATATTAAAACCATACGAACTAAAGGCCCAACTACCAATAGACCCCCATGTCAGACCTAAAACTAACACATCTATCTAAGTCTCAATCTATATATTGTATTTGTTTATAAATAAAGATATTGGGTAGGTTAGAAAAAAAAAGTCTCAGTCTAGCACTCAAACTTTAATTAATTTGGACTGATAACCTTGTCACAATCCTAACGAACAGCATTAAAAGCCCATTTCAGTCACTGCGATATTATTATTTTAATTATCTTAAACAATTATAGCTCACGCGATCATGCGTGTGTACCTTCTTTAATTCTCAAATGGCAGAAGATACATTAACGTTTTTATATAAATATCGTTTTTACGTACAATATCGTCGGTATATTTACTGTTTAGAAGTATATTCCGGCAATAATGCTGAGACGTGTGCTACACGTTCAATAATATAAGTCAAGTATTGGTGGACTTGATGTTCATTTAATGTAGTCAGTGGCGGTTGATTTTATTAAAGTACAATGATTCGTAACAATCTTAAGGTGCAAAGCCAATCTTAGCCATGACTTTGATACAAATTGGTTATTAAATGTTAAAGGAACGTATTAGCCATAAAAAAGTGTATTTTTGCGGTTAAGATATTTTATATATTTAAAGATATCTAATATTCGGACGTGAAATATTAAGTTAAATAACATTTAATTTACTATTACAATAAATAAACAGCACTGTTATTTAAGTCTCTAGTAATATTGGTGGAAAGGATGGAAAAGGATCTTGTATTAAAAACATAATGTTTAGTATAATATGCTTAACAAACTAAAAAAAAAAATTAAATTATTAAAATATAATCTAATTAAATGAAAAGAAAAATAACTTTATTCTGTGATATCTATATGGATATAACAAAATAAGTGACAGATATACAAATACAAACATATATTGAAAGTGTTTAAGAGATACTCGGCTACCTTCTGGATTCGAAGTTGCGATACCTCCAAAACATAGACACTCCTTTTCATACTCGATCACATCCATCCAAATTCTAGTTACCGACAATCAATTAAAATTTAAAATACCAATATCTACTATACTAAAAAGGTCAAAATAAAAAATAATTTATTTTAAAAAAATACCAACTATGGAAATTGCCCTGCCCTACGTACCCCTGCACTACCATTCGTTCTAAGAGACCGCGGTGTTATGGCATATCTTGTTGTTGGTGAAGTTCTCGTCTATAAATAATGCAACTTAGTATAGTAGTCAGATGCCTTCCATATATGAAAGAATATCTATTCTTAAAAACAACTTTAAAACACTTTCTTTATTTTTACACGATGCATACAGATTACTATAAGGTTGTATTCACGGACGCATGGGACGGAATTTACTTGCAAACATCCGTAGCATGTAGGGGAAGGACTAAAATACTATAATTAAATACCCCTTTCATTTATTTAATAACAGTGGCGAATATTACAGATATAATACCAGTATAAAACTAAAAAATTACACACCAAGATTGCAGAAGTCAGTGAAGTTGTACCTAATACAAAATAAAAGATTGGGGCCATCTGTTGCTGAGGGTGTTAAAGCGTCTACCTTTCCAACCTCATAATTATAGCGGCGCCGGTTCGATCCTGCCTGGAGGAGGTCGACTTTTATTTCGCGACGGTCCACGAAATGGAACTTGACCCTCCAACTATAGTTAGAAAAGGATGGGAACCTGTAGATATCTCCTCAATATGTCAGAAACGGCGAGGCAGACGATAAAAAAATTAAATTATTGGCAGGTTGGATTGTAGTGGACTATATATTGTAATGAAAATAAAACATGATTAACTGAAAAGAACATCTATAAGTCACAGTTGGTGTAGGGGTGGCCGAAAAACAAAATTTATTGTTAGGTGTGTTTATTAATTTCGATTAATTGGTCTCCATACACTATTAGATTATTGATACTGATGATAATGGTGTGAATTATATTGAATGATGTGGACTTACTCCATACTTCCCTTTTCTTCTTCGTATTCCTCTATATATATATCTCCTCTGTCGCTGGGAGGCACTTCAGAATGTCTTTACTCACTCATGGTTTTTGCACAGAATAAGAGTGAAGAAAATGGCTCTCTCATGCACACGTTCCTTTTTCTCTCCACAGAGGGCGCTGGAGGAGGTAAGCTTTGTTGGCTACATGGGGCGCTAGTAGTACCTACACTATGGGGGCTCATCCATTTCAGGCTTTCAGTTACTTTAGTTTATCCGAAACAATAATTATATACTAATTTAATTCTATAATTAACGCAATTTATTTCACAAAAATGTTCGAAAATTTTTAAATCAATTTCGACGGTCTCTTGGACTCAATAGATGTATGTTGACTACTAAAACTTGGTGTGAGCACAATTATCTAGCAGAACTACTAGTACCATCCAAAATAGTATGTTACATACTACCACCTTTTCCTCAAACAATTTAATTATTAAAATGTATGGATAAAAAATTTTAATGCGACGAAATATTAAAATAGGATTTTTTAAACAATTTACAGTTATCAAATGAAAACATAAGTTATAATTTTTAGGACAAAAAATATCTTAAGGTTTTAGGCAAAGTCATATTCAATCCAGAAAATCCCAATCCAAGAAGACAAACAACCCCAGAAAGGTTGTCAACAGACATTCAACAGGAACCCTCAACCGTCCCAATTCAATAAAGACTTGGGGGGACAGGACAATAAATATCGAAGATGTAATAAAAGGAAGTCAGGAGTTCTCCCTTCATTTGGGAAGGGTAGGAAGTTTAAGGCAGGGTTGTCTTATCATTTATTAAGGAAGTATTACACACTAACAGTCCACTTCGTAGAGGCTTTACTATATATTTCTACACTCCGCTTTTCTCCAAACTTTATGAAAAAAATTGTTTTTCATAAAATATCACACCACACAACTTTCACTTACTAACCTACTTACGCTCCCAAATTTTGTGCACATTGGTTGCGTTGACGTTAACGCTACTTTAGTGGTTTTCAAGAAGAAAAAAATCTAAAAACCAGGGAAAGCGAAATGTATGAACAAATAATTTTTTTTCTACAAACTTTTGCAACAAAAAATCGGCAGAACTTGAGTTTGGTTGGTCACTAACAAAAACACACAGACCATTCAGCGATACTTGTTTATTTGAACTCAAAATGTGTGTTTTCGTCGAAAACTCGAATTTGTAACTTTTCACAATCGCAATACTTTCCCTTATTTCATTCATTTTTTAATTATTTATTTTATTCATTCTATATTTGGTGAGTGAAAGTAAAAACTGACTACATACTTTCAATTTGATTTTTTACTAGCTAAGATTAAAGTTACTTAATTATTAAACGAATTTCAGTATTCATGTGAAGCGCATTTTATAAGTTAGATAAAATACCTCATTTCTGTACGAAACTGGAACAAGCATTGACAAATATATAAACAGAATAATTATATAAGTTATTTAATTGAGTAATTCTTGATTGTATTCCAATTTTAAGTTAAAACAAATCAGAAGGAATTCAAACTTATACTAGGATTTTCATCTCTCACTCTTTATAAATTTACGGTATAGTAGACACGAATTGACCACTTTTTCCCTCGAGTCAGTTTTGCCTGGAAGGACTTTTTTTCAAGGATAATTTTCAGAAGGTTATGTTCACATTTTACGGGAGAGTTTATGATACCGGCGAGGCTATACGCATCTTTTTATATTCCTTTTTGAAATTTATGTTCAAAATGTTACAGAAGCAGGTAGAATTGATGATGGTTTTAACACTCGATTACTTTCCCCACAGCTATAACTGAACGTACCAAATGGGTTCTGATACGAGTATCATAACGTAGGCGTAGCATGTTATAACGTTGTGAGACTTTTAGAGAAATTAACAAGGCTATAGGAGCTTATTAATTAATAACAGCAACACCAATCAAGAAATTTGATTTGTTTTTATTATTATAATTATAATTTATTTAATTTCCATATATCATTAATTGCTTTGTTGCTATCTTAATACCTAAAGATTTTTCTCACTAATCTCCTGAATTTAATTTTTAAATGCTTTTCTTACTCATTAACTAATTTAATAAACTAAAACAATACAACAACAATAGAGTCTAAATAGAAGTAACCTTACCAGAATTATCAAATTTCTTTTATTGCCTCTATATTTGGTTACTAAACAAAACTCTTTTGTTGAAATTAATATAATGATCCGATAGATTGAAAATAGTTTAATATGATTGAAATAGTTTAATCCTGCGAAAACTCTCGCATTAGATATTTTTCCTTCTTTTTAAATACATTTGAAATATGCATCTAGCAGCCCCATGATATGCTGATTCTTATAAATAATATAATATTATCAAGAAAGTCTTTCAACACACGACATTGGTAAATTGGGTCCTTACATGAACGGATATTTTATGTGGGGGTTACGAATATAAGGTGGGAACCCGCAGATATAAATAATTTGGAACGCTAAAAATAGAAATCGGTTGAACCGTTCTTGGTAAATATCTATACACTGAATTTATTCTATTTGTGGCTAGTCGGATAAAGTTATCAGGGAATATGTAAAAATTAGTTTTCTCAATAATGGCAACGATACCATAGTAAGTTACTATGGTTCATAACGTTTCATTCAAAAGTTATTGGCCAAGATCTAATTGGAAACGGACGAAAGATAGTCATGTAAAAGAACGGTGAAACAAGTGATAAGTATCCCATGGCAACCATAGCGCTGTGAAATCTAACACTAGAATGAAGTTTGACCCGTACCTAATTCGTGCGCTATCTCAAAAACGGTTCATTTTTGGGCTTTAAAACATAGGGCCCCACTTGCGTACCTTAAAACGTACTTGAATAATGATGTGCACGACAAAATCTTTAAAATCTGACTTGTCAAAGTTTTGAAATCTCTCCATTTTTAAAAATAAATGTTAGTAATGTTGCATTGAACATTTAATAATAGAAGTTGGGATTCATCATCTCACAATGAAATTTCCTTTCTTTTGATACTACCGCATTATGTATATGTACGCAGTTAATTTTTTTTAAATTTAGTTAAAACTTATTGCAGATCACAATAATCGAAATTGAATGAACAATTGTAATAAATTTTTAATTATTCCTTTTTAAAAAATATTTTTTTATTTGCCTCATGAATATTAAACTATTCAACTTTTCTTGAGTAACATCAGATAAATAAAATTCTTTATCTACTTCTTACAACTTTTTTATTAGAATACTTTCTATATTTCATTGATATCTAATTCTTTTAAACTTGATATCTAAGAGTGTATCTGAAGATAATAGAAGCCCTTTGAGGATGAACGTTGGTTTAAATTCTCATAATTTTTTCTTAGATTGAATTTTCAATACCGTCAATGTAGGTTAATTTACACTAGATTTTGAACATTTTTTTTTAATATTATGTATTTATGACCCGCATAAAGGAGTATGAAAAGTGTGAAATTAAATGTTTAATGAGTTAAATTTTTTTTTTTTCAAACAAAGTATAAATTTTCTCTTGTATAAAAATAGAAATTTGCATTCAAGATAAATTTAACCTAAAATACATCCATAGTTAGAATATATTTATTTACGAATTGTTATAGATTATTTGTAATCGATTTGAAATTAGTAGTTTATTGAATGGATGTTGAAAATTAAAAACTATTAGATGAACAAAACGTCAGGAAACAACACCACAAATGTGGACATTTTATTATGACTGTATTTTAAGTATCCTAAAGTCTACAAAGTTACATTTACAGAAATTTTGAATTAGGAAGTAATTCATCATTAAATCTTATACCTGTTTCTTAATCACAAGAGTTTGAATAATTTTATGATTACACTTATCATAATATTTAGGAAAAAAGCAATCTGGCAATAATAGTTTCAGACATATTGCTTAACAGAAAATAACAAGAGGAGAAAGAATAATAATCCCTTAAGGAGCCATTTAATCATGTCCACTTCTACGGTTTCGTCGTAAATCTTTATTTTTAGCTTCAAGGGCTTCTTCAAGAAGTAACCCTTCGGGAACTATACTTAATCATTCACCCCTAAATATAAAAGGAATATAAATTGAATTAGTTAACGTCACTGGGTTATTTTCTAAAGCCAAACCCGCAGGCTTACGGATGTAAATTGTGTTGAATTCATTTCTAATACTTGTACTTTAAATAGTAAACATATTTTTTTTAAAACACAAACTTATATAAATTATCAATCTTGTCAAATTTGTAAGGAAACTTGAATATGTTATTTATATAATTAAATAATGAATATAAATTCATTATATGATCAATTAATTTAAAATGTTATTTCGAACTAATGAATAATATGAACAGATAGGTAATTTCAATTATTAAATAAATGAATTTGAATAAAAACATTTTTGGATCACATAATATTGCAGTCTAGTGGGTTTTTTAAAAACTTATCACAACTTTGAGTTATTTATTTAGTATTTCCGATAGTCAAATTTAATTTGATGAACAACCTTTTTAATCAATTTGGGACTGAAACAATGAAATCGATAAAACTGGTTTTACTTAGGTAACCTTTAAAAAGCATGATTTAGTTGTACGGGTAACAATGGGTTTTTGGAAGAAAAAATTCGTATTTTTTTTACAGAAATAAGGGGAAAGGTTTTTTATTAACGATTTTATATGTGTTCTTTTGTGGTCGGAATTGAAATAGAAAAAACAACAAAAGTTAAGAACTATAACTAATAGCCTGAACACTAAGCATTTTCCGGTGGTGAATATTTTGTATAAAATTAAACAAGATAATCATTCTTACAAAATAGGTATACTACAATCTGGGCCCTGTTTTATAATGAAAGCTAATAGTACAAGTGTAGAAACTAGTATGATAATAATACTAAAACTTATTTTTTCATGATAGGGATGACTATTAGTGATATTACAGGAATTAAAAAAATACTAAAGTACAACTTACTATTGTACAAGTCTGTGTAATTGAATTAAGATAAATCTACAAGACTAATAGTATTAGTTTTTACTTTATTATGAAACAGGGCCCAGGAGGATGACATACCCTACTCTCCTTCATTGGGAAATTGAAGCTAAAAACAGTACCGTAGACCACGCCCACGGAGCTCAGGTTTACGCTGATATTAACAGGGATTGCCGCCATTGTAATCAAAATTAATATATACAGCAGCTGGTGATTGGCCCCTACTCTTTATTTACGCCACAGAAGTTCATCACGAGGACCATCTTTTTTGCTTTACTGATCTTGGCATCTTACTCCTTCCATTACAGTACTTTTAGCAAGATAAAAATTAATTTTCGGCCAATCTTTAATTAGCATATAATCGTAGCATTAAATAGCATTTAATATTCATATAATCATTATACATCTCTAATTGGTCCTATTCCCGCGACCGATCACCAGATAAATATTCAGGATGATGAAGATAAAATTACTGGATGGTTCGTGACTTCCAGAGAGTGACTTCCTTCCTCCTTTCCTTCACGAAGCCCACCGCTCCTTAGCGTGCACCTGAGGGCGGAAAGGATTAGCATCTCGAGTGGAAAAGAGTGGCTTTTCACGAAAGGGAAAGTAAATGATTACCGGGCCTAGTGTCGGTGAATAACTCGAATTCGAATTATTATTTTAGGAAGGTGTTCGGTAACGAGTGAGCTCAAATATTGTAATGACTCGATTCTACAAAGCATCTATAAAAAAATATGCTGCGAGTTTATTTCTTGGATGTGTGGACTAGAGAAGTGTTGGATTCAGAGTCAACATTGTCACTATATATTCACTGATTTATGATACTTGAAACTTTATATTGAAATATATATATAGGTAAAAAATTAATATCAATTATAAGAAACATGCTAATGAGTTGCACTGAAGAACTATTTTTTACATTCTGCACATTTTACTGATCTTATCGGAAACAGTCAGAAATTTCCTAAGAATATAAATTAAATTGATTGATGTGAAATTAGTCATAATCATTTTAACATTACTATTCCATTAAAAGGATGTTGAAAATAAAAAAGTTAGACAAAAAATTATAGTATGCATAAAGTCGAGAATTGAGAGAGGATTATTTTACGAAAAATGTAATTTAATACCACTATAAACTTCCTATCTCAGTCTTTTGTCGATTTTCCAAGAAAGCCATAGTCGTAGTCATAATTTTTTGTCTACAATTACTCAACATTCTTAACTTTTGACACTATTTTCGTAATCTATCATGAATTTTCTATAAATTAGCAACCAATTCGCAAGAGGATATTGCTTCGTTGGCCGATCATAGCAGCCAAGGCAAAGTAAAAATGTATAATTCGGCGAATAGTAAAAAAGGAATTTCTGTGAAG
>NW_027106137.1:348852-351139 GCF_000696795.3 Halyomorpha halys | reverse complement strand
TTTTTTTTCTGATGTTATTTTACTGTAAGCTTAATTTTGTTTTTATTTATTTATTTTGTTTATTATGATTATTTTTTTTTCGTCTATTTCTTAATTTGAACCTTTAAAGTAAATCATAATCTAGCCTATTCATCTCTCTTTTCTCAGTCCACCGGTGTTCCTCAAGGTAGTATCTTAGGTCCCATCATACAGCTGGTATTCTAACCCACCCTAACACAGTCCTAACAACATACGCTGATGACACATGTGTACTGTCTGTAAACAACGACCCTACTACTGCGGCACAAAATCTACAGACACAGATAACATCCATTGACGAATGGTGTCAATACTCGAGAATCGAAATAAATCTTAACAAATCACACCAATTTAGCTCTAAGGCTCTACCAAACCATCAAATTCCTCCTTGTATCCAATCTTTATAATCTGAAATCCTTTATGCTCCTTATTCCATCACAAATAAACTCATCCACAAAGACCTTAACATCCCTTTCGTCATAGATTTGGCCCGAAATAGATATGTGTTTTATCATTCCAAACTCCTTACCTACCTAAACCATTAGTTCTTAATCTCTCATCCTTAACAAACACAAAGCGTCTGATAGGGTGGTTCCTTCCAAAGATTTTTAAGTGTTCGAAATATATTTACTTATTTTTTTTATTATTAATTAATTTTTTTTTATCAATTTAACCTTTGTGATGCATGTATTCACATGAAAACATTCTTATCTAATAATAAATTTGCATTATAAAAAATTTAATTATTTTAGTAGTACCTACTTGCCTCAATTGAACAGCCAAATTGAACTATAAGTACCTACAATATTGGTATTTTTATTTTATTTTAAATGATCTTTTGACTTTCTTAATTTATATATTCGAATGTTCCATGAACTGATTCTTATCAATATACGTAATTATTAATTATAATTGTTCGTAAATTATAAAAAAATAGTATAATTAAAATATTGAAATTATTTCTACCGTTAACATAATGAACTAATGAGTATTAAATTATGCATTTATAATATTTCTCTTTATTTTTTTTCTTCATAAAAATAAAGTATCAAAGTCCACTGTAAGGTAGTACGTACTAATTTTCATAAATAAAAAAAAAATTATTAAAAAATTAAATTATATTTAACAGAAATGAACGTTATATCCGGGTCAGGTCAAAACGTCGGGATGCATCAGTTCGGCGTTGGAAATAATATGGCAGAATATATGACGTTGTCATCCTTAACTTTATCAACTGAATTTTCTTTTTTCGTTGGAAAATACTTGTCCTCCAGATGATATATGTACGTTTAGCTCTCTCTCTGAGAGTTACTATTTTTGTGTGGTAATATAAATGTGACCTCAACTGTCCATTTATAATAATGAGGAAAAAGAGTTTAGTTGGATTGAAAAAATATGACTTTTACGTACTGTACAAATAACTATCCCAGTAATAAAAGTACATAAAGTCACATAAAAGTTTATTATACCACAAATGGTTAGTAAGCCCATCTATCGCAAAAATGTAGATAGTCATTTTTTTAACAGGAATACGCCAACGGCTATGACATCCATTGACTGTACAAAGGCCTTCGATCCTGTCTCTCACGGTATCTTATGCCGTAAGCTTATAGATTACGAATGCCCGGAGCAGCTATATTCAGTCATCACCTCATTCCTCAAGAACAGAAGTCTCTTAGTACAGATTCAAGAGAAGCATTCTAGCACCGTTCCACTGACGTGTGGCGTGTCACAAGAGCCGTAATTTCACCAGTGTTGTTCTATACTGCAGATTTTATAGGGAACAACTATATAATTGCTATAATAGCCACCTACGCAGATGATATCGCCATCTACAGCAGCAGCGTTAACCCCACATATGCACTAAAACAGGCGGGAAAAGTCTGTGAAGAGTGTCTGTGTCTCAATACCCAGCGAAAACAGACTGCGTAGAGGTTTCACACCAAGCAAAACTTCCGAAAAAGCTCCAAATGGCAAACTCTACAATACCCCCATCCCACCCCATAATCTATTTGGGTATAAAACTGGATCGACAACTAAAGTTATGTACCCATCTATATCAAAAAACAAAAACAGTCAGAAGGAAATCCTACCACCTACACCATCTCATAACATCATCTGCCCTTTCCCTCCCGTTAAAACTTCAAATCTACAAGAGCATACTCCGTCCAGTGTTCCTATACGGTGCTCCCTTGTTCATCCACCTCAATGATGGTACACAACACCACCTTCAAAATTTCCAAAATTCCATTCTGCGGAAGGTAGTACG
>NW_027106137.1:320087-347587 GCF_000696795.3 Halyomorpha halys | reverse complement strand
AAAAAAAAAACAGTATATGTATAGAGAACAAAATTATCCAAGTAATACTAATCATGTATTCCAAATTTATTTGAAAAATTGATTTCTATAACATTCGAAGCCTTAATAATCGACTTTATTATAAAAGTTAAATGTCAATTTCGTTAAAATTACTTAGAGGTTTTTAATCTATTAAATCATTAGAGAGATTATATAACGCAATAGATAGATGAATGTTTATGGATAAACAAAATATTATTCAATTTATAAAACAGAATTTAATTTACATATAAACAAATTTAATTAATGTATAAAAAAATATAATTCAATCGATAAACATAATTTAACTCGTCCTCTTATAAACACAAAAGCATTAGAATGACTTAGTGGTAAGGCAAGCACGATAACTCCATCTTGGGATGAATACAGGACTTAGCAACCGGAGAAGCAACCAGGAAAGTGGTTGACAAACGGATTGTCATATATCTCAAAGGTTGTGTGTACCTTGTGGAGTGGTAAGGAAGGAAATTGGAAGCGAGGTTTGTGATAAGAAACTGTTTGTATCTCTGTAAGTACTTCTGCTTCCAGCTTAATTCCTTTTAAGGATTCTCATTTTTATTATTTATTAAATATTAAATAATAAAATAACAATTGTTTCTAGTTAATAAGATCCACTAAAATTAAAGCTATCAAAGTAGAGAGAATAAAAAAAAAAAGTTTCTTTCTATTATATTTCTTCGTTCTTCGCCAAAAAAAATTAATAAATAAAAAATAAGATAAGATTAGGGAAAAAAATGTACAAATAAACAACCAAGTAGAGTATCTCTAATTAATATTTTCTCCTAATCCTATTCTCTTCTCCACCAAAAAAAATAAAGATACATGAAAACTAATGTCACACTTCGATCACATGAAAGCTTCTCTATTTTATATAAAAATATAAAACGCATAGACATTTTAAAAATGTATTTCTTTTTTTTCCAAACTATAAATTTGTTATGACAAAATGGTAGAATATTTTATGCAAAAAAATGTGTTAATCTATTGTATTAAATAACTGTATCAAGTTTTTAAAATTTATTTGTTAACAAATTATGGATCAGGTTAGCTCAGTGAATAAGGCACTGTGGTAATATCTAGGACAGGGGATCCGGCTGTGCCAGATAATTATTAAAAAAAAAAACAATGCTTTTCTGTGATATAATAAATTTAATGTCAATCTGTTTAAGATGAAATCTTTATTTAGATTAATTTCATCTACAAATAAATTGGAGAAGGAAAGAGGACAAGGATTTAAGAAAATTATGGCAATAATTAACCAAGCATAGAGAAAAAATAAGACAAATGAATTACTTACAGTTCAGAACGGTACAAAAGTTTTTTATCCTTTTATAATTCTTTGTCAAAGATAAATAAAAGGGAAAAATAGAAGAGTTTATAATCACAAATATGCAGCTAACGACCGATATTACTCACCTGAAAAAAAAAATTAAATTAAATATCTATGAAGAAGTATTCTTAATAACTGCATTATATCAATTAAATTAATAACTATTAGTAAAGTAATAAAAAGTAAATTAATAACAACGATTTTTTTGAACAAATTAGATTAGATTAGGTTTGGAACGTAGTGGACTTAGCTTCAAGTATTTATAACAATAATTTAAAATCAATTCAACATATGTATATATAATAATTCTATACCACTACAACCCTAGAAGGGGCAGGGGTGCACAACTTTGTAAGGAAGTACTGTTACTAGACAAACGGTTGTGCAAGGAGGTCACGCTCAAGCGTCAGATTTTTTCCTCAGCTAAGGGTATCTATTTTATAAAGTCTAGGTGTACCATGGAGGGTTCCCAAACCTACATGATTGACTCACAGCTATAGTAACAGAATAAATAATTATATGTCACATCAAAAGAAACTATAAGATTAGTTTAATAGCTCTTCTATCTTTCTTTTGGGTTTGGACAATGCGATTTAATATACTAAATGTTTGCTGAGCCTAGGAATTCCGATGGCGACCCGATCTGTCAATTGAGAAAGAAATTTCTTGATACAATCTTAGATAGGGGAGGATGGTTGAGACAGGGCAAGTGCTTCCTAGATCAAAGAGGACGACACACGTCACCATCTCCTGGATCCCTTTAATATGGGCCCAACCTCTACCTCGCCAAACTAATTATCAGCTAAAATGGTATTCTTTATCCAATATTACTTGAACCTGTATTACTCAAAAAGCACACGCCCTCTTCAGAAAAACAAAACAAAAAAAAAAGCTGTGACTAATCACATACACATGTGAGATTACTTCAGAATACATACATATAACTAGATAATTTATAAAAGACAACATACATATTTGTTTAACACATATTCTCTTCCTCCTTGCCTCGCGGAAAGGAGCATGAATTTTCTTAAAACCGACCTCATAAACAATTATTTTGTAAGAAAAAACAAAAAAAACAAATGCACAAAACCGAAAGAAATAATAGAGACATAAATTCCACACTCGTTTTCTGGAAACCGGTATTTGCTTTTCTTGGAATAAGTATATTTGTAGCTTTAAAAAAATAATTGTGCTGAAACAACCTTCAGGATTCTCCTGGCCGATTATGTATTGTTCCACTAAGCCAAAGTGGCGTATTTCCAAATTTCGCTGTTTGAATTTTGTTGCATTTTAATGTGAATTTCTATACTCTAGGTAATCCCAACAAGACCTGACTATATATGAGACATAACTTGAAATATTAAAAGGTCAATTGAACTATATCAAGATAAGAAAATAGCTGCTACCTTAAATATACAACAATCAATCAAACAAAATCACTTTGGCATTGTAACTACAATTTTTAATTATCATGTTCTAAAAAAGATTCTTTTAAATAAAGAAATTAAAAAAAGAATTTCGTGAAGATAAACACCAGAAAACTACAAGAACTGATTCTACACCGGTGAACAGAAAGATCATTTTTCGGAGCGATAGTCCTATTTATTTAATTTTTTTTCAAAACTGTGTTTGAAACATTCTAATATAATCACAGATGAACCAACGTGGAACATCATCTTTTAGTATTACCTAAATATTTTCAAATACATTCTTCCAACTGGAATAAAAAGACGTCTTCTTGCTCGATTCGGATTACTCAAGATGAAAATCAAGCTGTTAACAACTCCAACAAATTTTCTACGACTGGAGGGAAATAACAGAGAGTAGAGACAGGATTTAACCCTCGGAAGATGAAGGAGATGAGGGAGCGATAAGAAAACCCTGATGAAGGAAAGGGTATTTCCACGACTATAAAGCGGCAAATCTTTTCACGACAAAAGGAAAATGTCTCTGAGGCAGAAACTAGAGCAGGCGATGAGGGGACTCAGTTATTTTCCAATGGATGTATTTTAAATTGCATGAAAAACCAACTGCGGTTTTAACAAAATATTATTCCAACAAAAAATATAAAAAAGTATTAAGGATTTAAATACATATATTGAAAAATTAACTTAATTTATGTCGTTACGATTATCTACGTCTATGAACTACATAAACCTGTCGTTTTTGTATACACCACATTATTTAACTACAGATGCTTATTTGATAAATGTTAGGTATTACATATGTAATACTAATGTAATATGTAAAAAACTATATAGTTTTATTCCAAAAAACACAATATTAGTCAAAATAATGTAATTGTAGCAGGTATAATAAACAAGGTTAAATAAACGACTAATATATATGTTTCGAGAAAAAATCTATGGAGGATATATCTGCACTGATAAGTATAAAGGATTTAAGTCCATATTCTTGATTTTTCAGGAGACAAAAAATAAAGTTCAAAACTTTCTGTAGAAAAATGTATCTGTTAAATACAGTTTTAACCAGGATATTATCATAATGTACACCTTAAATCCTTTAGGGATTTATTCACCCTGTTTTCCGATTTAAGGCGCTTTTTAAATACTGCTCGATTAAACTTTCTAAGTCTCCTCTTCCCGTCAATATTTCAAATGTTTCAATGTTTCAAAAGTGATGTAAGACCTTCACTCCCTGGGGATATTAGTAGGGCGGGTCCGGCCGGGATGAATGGCCCTTTTTTGGTTTTATGATCTCCTCTTGAGAGATTGTGACATGTCGTACATTGACTAACTTACTCGCTATAACTGTCTGTTTGAAAAGTCAGATAAGTAAGGCTACTACAGAGGGTGGAAGTGGAGGGTTTCACACTATTTTTCAATTTCAGGTCCTTTTTAAGTATTGCTCGATTAAACTATTTTAAGACTCCTCTTCCCGTTTTTATCAAATATTTCAAAAGTAATATAGGACCCAACTAGTATGTTACCAATGAGAAACCGACTTCAGCGGACCCTGTAACTCAACTTATACTGCCATACGGCAAACCAAGTCAGTATGTAATAGGTATATATACTATGTATTATTATATTTGTAATTGTAATTATATATAAATAAAGAGGATTTAAAAAAAAAAAAAAAAAATACCACTCTGGCAAACCAAGATCCATATCTGCCTGCATATATACATCCATTTCTTATTTGTATATATTTAACTTATTTATGTTTATTTTTTCTAGGTCAGAAAAAAAAATACAACTTAAAGGCCAGTGAGTGTGTTTGTCATTTCAATTATCCATGTGTATGTATGTATTGTATAAATCTAATAATAAAGGAGGTTACGATAAAAAAAAATACAACTTAAAGATTAAGATTAACTTAAAGATGGGGATAGTTCCCCCACCAAGACCTGGCGATTAATTTAGATAGAGGAAAATATATTGTTCTGGAACGGCTATAACAAATTAAAAAATAGATGAATAAATAGTTTTTCAACTTCATTTTTAAGGCTGTTATTAAGGCTTAACTAATTAGTATAATATAAAATTCATGTATGATATTGTATTTGACCGCTAATTGTCCCCAGAGATACTAAAATAAATGTAGAAAAAGTACCTATTTTTCAATTTCTCTCATATAAATTGAAAATAATGCTCGGAGAATGAAAATCAAAGGTATTGGACTAGACTAGAGGTTCCCAATCTTTTTCTGTTTGAGGCCTGCCAAATAATCGGATTTTTTTCCGCGGCGCCCTTAATACATCAGATTTTTTTTTATTTTTGACTTTCTTGAAAAATTGGAAAACTTTCCTTTTTAAAAAGGATTACCCATTTAATAATGAAAAATTAAAAAATAAGATACTTACTATTTTCCTTGGGATAATATAAAATATTTAATTTCAACTGTTTCGGTAATATCCATTTTAAGACTGGACAACGACCATGTGGTTAGGTTAGTTGAAAAATAAATTAAACACGAATTTTAATTCACAAAGAATTTATTGAACGTCCATTTATGATAACATTATTAAAATTATTAATAGGATGAATGAGCTTGATGTGTCACTACACAACTTCTCAAATCTGGGAATAAAATTGTATCTGGGGACCCTCATTTCTTGTTCAAAGTTAATTTTCGAGCGATATTTACTTTCTATTAACGCGATCACCGAAAACACACCTTCCCAAAAATAAGATGTTGCAAATGGAATTAATATTCCTAGAGCTTTGCCGCTAAGCAGTGGATATTCCTCTTTTACTAATATCCAAAAATTAGAAAGTTCCATGCAACCAAATTTTAACTTTAAAGTATTATCGCAAGATAAGTCAATAAGAGATTCTTCTTCTAAAGAAGTAAATTATGATGGAGCCTTGACCTAAATGGGTCTTGGATCCATGTAAATTTGTCATTATCTGCTTCAAAGTAGTTCTGGAACTTTTTTATAAGTTCTGTAGGTGATCAACAAAAATGATATATTTCAAGACAAATGAATTTAATTGGAGGTTACAAACTGTTGCGACAAGAGAAAACAATCACTGATAAACTTTTTATTAATTTTTATTTTTCATAGCTGTAATTTCTTTTTTTGAGCAATTGAATCTTTCGCGGCGCCCTTATGACGGCACCGCGGCACCCCGGGAAGCCATGGCGCACACTTTGGGTATCACTGAACTAGACTATATTCCTTAATTCCCACTGGCATTGAATATAGAACGAAGCGACTAAACAAAAAAAAACATTACGATAAAATTGTAAGTAACTTACTCTTATTTAAGTCATTCTAAAATGAATATTAGAATTTATTCGAATAAGAAATGCTTTTCAAATTATAACTGAAAAATATGTTAAGCTAACATCTGATATACAAAAATGAACAAACGTTCCGAACTTTCTACCGAATTACCTTTTTTCTGGTTCTCATTCGACTGAATCCACTTTAACTATAAATGGTTGATCAGCAATAATGCGAGGAAAAACTAATGTTATAGAGTAAAAAGTGGTGATGTTACTGAAAAAAAATGCACAATTTTTATAGAAAAAGATGTTAATTTTTTTAAATGTATTTGATTTATAAAATATTTTTTGGGGGGAAAATTGAAGGCCAAAAAGTTTAAATCCGTAATAAGCATGTCATGAAAACATATATGAGCATATTTTAAAAGCTTTCCACTAAGATCTCTTTTTCTGGTCACCAGTCCTCAACTATAATGAAAAACAACATTATCTATAACGCTATGAAATGTGACAGAAATAAGACATGCTTTCCAATTTAATTTTGCTTAGAAATAAATATAAAGAAAAATAATAAAGTAAGAGTAAATTATTACCATTTTTTATGCTATGGATGTAACTCGGATGGTTCAGATGGTTACAGCACTCCGACAACAATCTTAACTCCTAGTATGAAATGTTTATTCTGCGATTACTTTCACATTTTAAAGCATTTTTAACACCTCGTCTTAATAAGATGAAACAACATAAAATCTAAATCGAATTTCTTTAATTAAAAGATGACTGACATATTAAATTTACTGACTAATTGACTTTGGGCTGGTTTAGAGGTGATGACTCTAGGGATCTCGATGGTTCGAAATAATTGGTAATCCTAACTGAAACCTTTTTAAGCTGACACAGCCTCTCTCACCCTCCACTAATTGAAGTGCTCTTTAATTCTCTAAAAAAAAAATCTTAAGAAATAACCTCATTGCATTGAGCTCATAACTTTTATTTATAAGTTGAAACTTATTCCTATAGTACTAATCCAATCCAAAAAATTAACATTTTTTTAAAAATGTAAAATCTGGAAACACTATACTATTATAATTACACTTCCAACTTTGTTTTGGATTTTTATTTACGTTAATTATTGTCTAATTAATCAGTTAATGAAGATTTATGCAATTTTTGTGATTTTCGAAAAAAAAATATGGATATTTTGAACACGATAATTTAATTTTTGATTAATATAAAAATTCACATTTAAGGTTCTTTTGGGTGGAAAAACGCTTATCAACTTTATTTCTCAATAAGAGAAAATATTTTACTGCATTATGACATAGTGAAGTAATAATACACCAATCGATTTGTTTCCAAAAAAATATTATCAATTGTATTAAATGAGTTTAAATGTATATAACATCATAAAAACGTCACTTCTCGGAAAAGATCAAAAGTAAAACAAACTAAATTGGTTTTTAATATCTTCATTCTTCACAGATCTTCATATATGAAATAATGGTTTACATAGTGCGGTAAGTCTATTATTTATGAATTAAAAAAGTTCATTGAAGAAAAAAAAAATCATAAAATTTCATATATCATTATTATCCTAAATAAATGTGGAAAAAAATTTAAGAAGTCGAAATAATGGAACAAAAATTAACTAACTTGATAGCTCTCTTTATTGGTTATCTTCATAGCCCTTTAGTGAAAATAAGTCGTAAAGTTGTTTCGAAAAGGGAACAGGAAAAATTATTATGTCCTTGGCGGAGGCTGTCTATTGTATCTTTATTCTTCAGAAAGAAACGCCAAGAACTCCTTAGGAGCCGACGGTTCCAACAATGGAGATTCTCTCAGAGGAGATAAGGAAAATATTGCTAAATGGCCCAGTTGAGAGGAAGGGGATATAAAGCAGATAGGATGATGACAGCTTTCGCGAAGTAAATTTCCTTGCGGGTATACAGTCCCTGTGATAATAACATTCATTACTCCCAGGATATTAATCTCTCTTACAATTTACAAATCTCAGTCCATTTCTATGAATTTTAGGATAATTTTAAGTGGCGTGATAGGTGCAGTTATATTGATATATTCTGTTACAAAAAGTATTTTAAATGAATATATCATACAGAAACACGATTTAGTATAATATTCTTATATATGCTGTAATATTACCATAAAATACTAGACCTGTGAAAACAAATGAAGTTGATCTAACTGTTGGATGATAGTACGTTCCCACTCATTTCCAAAATAAATTATGATTTTGTGATTCGGTTCATAGAAATTTCATATATTTTAACTTTTATACTCTATTACAACATTAAATTTAATTTTTAACATTGTTTAAGAAAGAAAATAAATTCAACATTATTTATAAATCAATCATTAGTAGTTATTAGTAATCATCGCTGCCAGCATCTATGGGCAAGCTTGCTAACCAGAAGCCTAAAAAAGATATTTTTAGTAAATAATAAATTGGAATAATTAGCTCGACACCAAACACAAACAACAAAGGGAGTTGAAAGAAAATTATGAACAAGGTGAAAAAATTCAGATCCCTCCATACACACTTCACAGAGAACTACAATCATTTCAGTCCTTTTACCAATTAAAATTGTTTGTCTTCCAAATTAAAATTGTTTTCTTATCAGCATGCTCACATTTTTAACGCAGTTAAAATGCTACTAACCCCTTCTAAGTAAGATTGTATAGTGTTTGGCATAATCCTAATATTTTTTTATCTGTATTACCAATAATTAGAGGCTTCTTTTTATTTGTAGGCTTAATTTAATTGAAACTAAAATTTTCTTTTGATCATTTTCTCTCACTATCTTTATTCCTCTCCCATGTTTCGGCTAAGATATTGATATTTTTTACTTACGTCTCAGTCGTTACAATAAAACTATATTTTCACAATGATACATTGTACTCAATGACTTATTATTAATATATATACATATAATATTGGTACATGAAGTTCCAGTTACCTACAGTTAAAGGAGCAGTGACCTACAACTTGGGAAACCCAACCACAACCCGAAGACTGAAGCCCAGGCTGCTCCAGAACATCGTTTTATAAGTTCTATATTTATCAGAATATAATATATGCAGTTATTTTTATTTCTCTTCATCTTTTTCTTATATTCACTTTCTTTTATTTTTTTTTTCATTATAAGCCAATCATTTATTTAGTTAAATCCATAAATGTCATTGTTTATGAATTTCTTTACTTTTATTTTTTATTAAGAATTATCTATTTCTTTTATCTTATTTTTTTATAACGTCGTATATTGTTAGGGGTGTCTTTTGTATTGGAATATACCCCCCTCCCCTCATAATCAATTGTTAAAAAAAAAAATGTACCTCTTAACTTAACCATGTAAGGCCCATCAGGCCGATCTGATATTAAATAAATAATATAATATTCTATTGCATGCCATTAACAGTACTTTCTTACGAAGTACTTGCACTAGAACCTTCATGGGTTGCAGAATTACAGATATAATTTTAATTGCAGGCTGTCCGCCAGTGTTCCAAGGTAGTATCTTAGGTCCCATTCTTTATAAGGTTTATACAGCTTACATCCCAACCCACCCTAACAGAATCCTAACAACATACGCTGATGACACATGTGTACTACTGTCTGTAAACAACGACTCTACTACTGCTGAACAAAATCTACAGACACACATAAAGTCTATTGAAGAATGGTGTCAATACTCGAGAATCAAAATAAATCTTAACAAATCCCACCAGATCACTTTTGCTCTCCATCGTTAACCTCTACCCTCGTGTCCTTTATTACCCTTTTTTAAATATCCCACTAACGCCTGTTCAACAAATTTGATACTTAGGACTCCATCCTGACAAGAGACTTACTTGGAATCCACACACAAGACTGAAACGACAAGGAACTGCACGTAGATTTTGAGTACTACAACAACTACAAGACAAATGCTCTAAACTTACCATTCACAACAAAAAATATTATACTATGATAATCAGACCAATTTGGACATACGGAACTGAGCTCTAAGGCTCTACCAAACTATCAAATTCCTCCTTGTATCCAAGCTTTATAATTTAAAATCCTTGATGCTCCTTATTACGTCACAAATAAACTCATCCACAAAGCCTTACATCCCTTTCGTTATAGATTTGGCCCGAAATAGATATGTGTTTTATCATTCCAAACTCCTTACCCACGTAACCCATTAGTTCTTAATCTCTCATCCTTAACAAACACAAAGCGCCTGATTGGGTGGTTCCTTCCCAAGATTTTCAAGTGTATATGAAACATACAACATATTTACTTATTGTATTATTTTGTACAGTTGTAAATTATATTAAATAAATAAATAAAAATAAAAATTGTCGATTAGTCTTTAAGAAAAAATTATATTTATTAATCAAGATCAAAACATTTCTAAAATAACGGTCATCTATATAGTTATATTTATTACTTGAATCTTTGTCCCTAAAAATTACTCCCTATCATTTATTTTAAGAGCAATAGTAATGGCTGGAAATTTTACCACTCTATTGATTAATTCTGATGAAATCCAAATCTCACGCCAAGACAGAGGTTATTACAATTAAACTAAAATATATTTTTCAAGTTGAAGACGAAACGTTACTATAACAAAAAAAAAAAAAAATAATAATGCAACAAATAATGTTGAGCTTAAAAGCCAGCCGTGGTAGAAGTACCTTATTCTCATTTCAATGGTGTACTAGGCAGTTTTGGCGAAATGATGGTTACTTCACGGAGTTATCAACGGGTTGTGGCTAAATAACATAAAATAAAATTCGTTTATTTCATTGAAAATTATTAGACGAATTGAATCAACCATTTGAGAAATGGTTCTACCTCTTCTCCATTTTTTCAAAGCTTTGTTTCCCTTCAAGATTAACTGGCCAAGCCTTATTAATTTCATGTAAAACACCACACAAACAGCAATGCTTTTACTCTATAATTTAAAATTGAAAAAAATTGAGAAAAAGTTTAGAGGTTGAAAGCTGTAATCCGAAGTTTACTTTTTGTAGATGAGGTGTCTGCCAAATGTCTAACTTAACATTATTATATACTTTTGGATAGTATATATTATATAGTATGCTAAGCATTTTTTTTTAAGTTTTAGGTATTACGAGTCAGTTTTAGAAAGAAAACTAAACCAAGATTTTAATGTTAGACGTTTAAAAATATTATGTACATATATACATTTAATGAATAAGGTTAACTGTGTGTTCATATGCAGGAAATATTTTGATGTACCAGTTTTGAAAGAAGATACTGTACAATTTATTATTAGATTGAGACTGAATCATGTTTTCTGTTGTTTACTTATCAAGAATAAAATTGAGTTGAAAGTAAAATACGGCCTAAGGTTCACTGGAGTATACGATCCTTAATGGATGAAGTTTACCTTGGATAAAATATTCATTTCCTTGACATTTTAAGAAGGTGAGAGCTGTTCTGATCAATAATCTTATGCTCGAATTCAAAAAGAAAGTCCTTCAATATCCTGATAAAAGAAAATATAATATTTTTCGTATCTATATTTTTTTTATTAACAAGTTTGGAATGAAATACTGCCTGATAAAAATTCATGAGTGCTTAATTATTTCGGAAAAAATTAAAATTGTAGCTTTAATTAGAATTTTTATTGGTAAAATATTGAAACATTAACATGAAGCACAAATTTTTATATGTAGAAAAGCCAATAAGGAAAATTTTTTTCAGAAAAAAATTGTTCATTATCATTTTTTGGTTATTGTATTTTCCTAGAAAGGCCTCTTTTATTACATATTTAATTTTTAAGGAACCACGAATAACATCATTTCATTATTTTTCTAATTTTAGATATTTTTCAATCTTTAAGCTCACCTTCCTCTTGTGTCGAACTTGTCCTTTAAAAATTTAACTTAAAATTAAATCATCTCTTAACTTTTCCCATCTTTGAGGTACTTCTAAAGGTTGACTGAAAGTGCCTTAAGTAACGTGTTGACTGGAAAAATATTTATTAAGACTTTCCTTAGGATATTTTGCAAGAATGTATAAAAAAATGTAGGAACTGAAAGAATTTAAGGTGTAATTTATTGACAAAATTTTAATACTGAATGTCCTCTTAATAGGACAAATAGTTGTCAAATAATTTCACCAAAGAGGAAATTTAAATACGATACGCATGTCTTGTAATACAAATTTTATTTCTATTTAAACTAAACTAAGCTTAACATAATTTAAAAAAGTCGTTGATCTCTTACACAACTTTAGTTTTAATTAAGAAAAAAAATAAATTAATATATTGCCAGCTAATTATTATTATGAGCTATTCTTCTAAGTTAGAAATGGTATACAGTTGGATAAACATACAGAAAAAACATTAGAAGCAAATATTTGCTAATCTGTACTGGGCCTGGCTGTACACGAGTGCGGGTCTACCTTATTATGATATCACAAAGCCATCTCAAAACAACAAGTGTTTAAGATATAAATGTATTTTTATAAGAAATTCATTTGTTTTCCTTAGCATTGTCAGTGCTTGTGCTTAAGTTGTTGAAGATTTTTTTTTAAGCAGGCTATAGTATTAGTTTCAACTTCGATTCATTTTATGCACATACAACATCGTAACATGTGGTATTACCAATTTCACAGCTATAGTTACTAGTAAGTCTGACAAGAAAACTGAGATATTTAAATTTAACGATCACATAATGTTCCAGATATCCCCGCAAAGTTGCGTTAACTCAATCTAAACAACGTGCTGTTGATCATAGCAACAGGAAAGATCAACCATACGCTAAATTTGCTCCTGAGTAAAATTTTAAAATTGCAAAAGGAAAAAGCGACTCGTGAAAGCGAGAGAGAGAGAGTGAGAGAGAGGAATGCAATTTGGTGGAGAGGGGAAAAGTGTAAATTTGATTGGAGGGGGCCTTAACAAGTCCCATGGGCAGAGTTAGCCCTTAATATAACTCACTTCTGCCTTATCCTATTATCTTATGCTTTGCAATAGCCCACCTAACTCCCTAACTTCAATTACCTATGGAAAAACCTCTTCAATTACCCTCTTTAAAGAAACTAAAAAAGCTTTCCGTTAAATAAATAAAATCTTGTTTTTTAATCTTAGTCTTATTTCAAAATTTTAAATAAACTATGAATAATAATTAATCTATTCAACATTATTATCAACAGTTCTTTGGACAATATCGATTCTGAGTAACAAAAATCTTTTTGAAAAGCTAATAAACCTTGATATACAGACACTCAAGTACCGGAAAAACTCTGGTCCCCCATCAAAACGAGTGGAGACCAAAGTGTCCTGGCGCATCAGCTCAGCCCATAAATGTAAGAAGAGGCCACACTGACTAGGCTGAGAATATTCACACGACACTCGCTCATTCCTACTTTATCACAAAAGAAACTCCTCTAAAATGTGAGTATTGTAATAAAGATATAACAATAAACCTTATTGGAAAGCCCATATTTAAAAAAAAAAAAACCTCAATAGTAAATAAAAAATAGTCGAATTAGTATTTAATTTAATGAAATTTATAATCGTATAACATAAATATACAACAAGTAAATGTAATGTTCGTTATATTACAATCAAATGAAACTGTTGAATAGGTGTTGTTTATTTATTTTGGAAGGATTGATATCTGTTTCTGGCCGAATCAGCAACATGAGGATCTTGTGGATGATTACATCTATTCTTAATTTACAATACTTACTATAAAAATATGACAAAAAATATAATAAAATAAATACAAGCATAAATCAATAAGAAATAAATGGTGTCGATCACCAGCAAAATGGATGCCATTATGTAAGAACGAACGAACTACTATCAAGCAGTTTGTTATGCGGTATAGTATACCAGGACGCCTTACCAAGTCTTGGAAAAATTTAAAAGTTTTTTATTCCTGTTCATGAGGCCATAATCATAAATAACTGAGGAAATATTACTAAAAAAAAAATAAAATCAAAGCTACCGAATCTAACGCAAGCACTATACAGTTGAAGCGAAAAATATTAATTTTTTGAACAAAATTGACTCGTGAATTTTTGCATATCTGCAAATTCGCAAAATTTCAATTAACAAAACTTCTAGTTTTAATTAAATATTAATCATTGATTAATATTTATTAACATCGTAAGCCCTTATATTATAATATATAATCATTGATTATATAATTTAACATCATGGATTCCATTACCATGTGTTAGTTCCCTTCGGAAGCCCGGTTTTCAAACGTATGTTTATGATATTAAATCAAACTTCACATTTTATTCCATTATTATAGAATATAGTAGAGCAAATCCTCGCAAACAAAAAGAGCTTTAAAAAAGTACCCTACCACTATTTTGTATTTTTTTGAAAACGTTTTTAGAGAATACCTGTATTTAGGTGTTTTAAATTTTTATTGTAGGTAGGCACTAACAGTAATTACTATTTAATCTCTAAAATTTAAGGGCAAATTTGACAGTGAAAGTCCAAAAATGGTCATATATCAAGGTTTTAATATATTTTTTTTCCTGGGAAAAGTTGTTTACTGATTTAGCATTAAGTTCATTTTTGTATTTTTTAAAGCACTTATAAAATCTTTTTTTTTTGTACTTAAAAAACAAATTTTTATCTACATCATTGAGGCAAACAACAATTTTCAGTTCATTTGTTACTTATTTAGGTAGGTTACTACATAACGATTTTTACAAGACATGAAATCTGTTATTACTATTAATTATCACTTTGAGAAACACCATTCAGGATTTATTTTAAAACATAAATTATCCTTCGTAGAATATTTTGATAAAGGTTTTTTTTTTTTTTTTTATCCTACTTCCTTAATACCCTCAGTATTCTGACCGTCGCTATTTTTTGAACATGTTTATTATATTATATTTTACCTTTATAACACGTTGCATAACAATCCTTGTAATTTTCGTCTATACTTGGAATTTTTTCCTAGTTTATTTACCCAGATAAAAACTTATTAACAATTTTCGAATCAGTCGTTGTAATTACGTTTTACCTATACCAAAATTATAACTTATCAGAAAATAAATTTGAATCAAACTTGCAATATGCGTACACCAACACAACACTTGTAACGCCCTTGTGCAGTGCCGTTCGCGACATTTTTGTTGTATAGCGTGAAACGCGTCCCAATTTGCGCCTAGCTGAGGGAAGGATTGTATTCAGCAAAATCAGAGAGAAAAGTATAAGAATCGGGATATCAAACAATCAGATGAGGAAAATTTAAATTCTTGTAATTTCGACCTCATAGACACATAAGAAACAATCACTAGTACTAAAAAAAAAACAACAACAAAAACAGACTGCTAGAAAGGGCGGTTAGAATATAGAAAAAAAAACACACTAACCTTTCTCCATTTCATTCTAGCCCTGGGCTGCTACAAACCACATACGATACAGTATTAGTGGTATGAAAGCTATGGAGGACGCAGTAAATGATAATTGTATGTAATGCTTCTATTTATTAATATTGATTTGTTCTTAGTGCATTTTTGAGTTTAATAAGTAGCAAAAGATTTTTTTTTTTGTGTAGGGCTATGCAAACAATTAAGTCACGAAATATCCCCTCAATATATTTTTTTTTACTATTGACTGATCCCCAAGAACCTGAAATATAAAAAAAACTACAGAATTGACTTCGTTCTTTATGTAACATTTTCGAAAACAGTCAACAGTTAGCATATACTCCAGAATTCACCCTTGTATCATGTTTATGAAAAGCGATTAGAAATTTATTGTAATTTTATTTTTTATGAATTTACATTCTCGACAGATAAATTTATATTCTTACAGACCTTTAAAATCGAGCTTGGGGTTGATGATTAAGGAAAGATGAAAATTGATTAGATGAAATTGATATTGTTTGCTCGACTTAAAATTCGTGGTAAATGGACGCCCACGTTTTCCTAAATGCTAAAAAGGTTTTTCGTTAAGCTGTCCTTAAAGAAACATGTTTTTCGTTGTCATGCTCCTAAAGATTGAAGTAAAGAAAATTCTGAAACAAGTTACATTAAAAAAAAAATCCGTATTTTATTAAATAAAATGAAATATAGAAACGTAGATCAGAAAAAAAACATATAATTTATCCCAACAGTGAAACAATATCTTGTTATACTTCTGGGTAAAAAATAATAATGAATGTCCTTTTGTTGTTGAGAAAGCCAAACAATAAAAATTGGTGCCAGTTATGTTCAACAGGATATACAACGCATTCAATGTCCAAATATCGAAACAGTCATAAGTCAATATCAAACGATAAAACCTTTCAACGCAGAAGCTGTCCATCCGTCGCGAATTTTCCAAACGATTGACTTCGAGACTGGCGTCAATAATGAAAGAAATAATGAATGACTACAACATAGATGACTGGAGGCCTGACATATTGGACCATATATCAACCGCGGACCTGACAGTTTTTGCAGTATTAGCGCCGCCGTAGCGTGCTTCAGGTATTGCTGATTTATGTTGGAGAACAGACTGGCGAGCAGATTTGTTCGGGCAATGCCGGACGCGGTGTTGCCTTCTATTGACTATTTCAGCTAACTGATCCCGTACCGTTGGATACTGTATCTTCGGATAAGACGAGGGATCTATTATTTATTTAATAATGAGGTGTAGATAGTTTACCGTAGATTAATGATTGGAGAAGTTTATCGGGGGGTGCAGTCAGCAAAGAACAACATTTATGTTTTTTATAAACAAATAATTCGTTGGCATTCGTAATAAATAAACATAGTTTTGTTTATTTATGTTGTTCTTTGCTGACCGCACCCCCCGACAAACTTCTCCAATCATTAATCTACGGTCAACTATCTACACCTCATTATTTATTTAATAGTTGTGTGCAGACATGAGAAACAATATTATTTCATCTAATCACAATGAGTATCTAACTTTCTTGTTGAAAAAATCACATGGTTTTAGTAGAAAACATATAGCACATTTCACCGAATATACGGCGACATATGTTTTCTAGAAATTCGAATGGAAAATAGACACACGTCTTATAATTAGGTTCGCGGTATATTACCAGCAATGGTGTGGGCATCTCATCTAAGACTGCCGAACGCCGGCACTTTGCTTAATAAAAACAACAGTATGGCCTCCCTAGTTTCAGGTCCCTATCAAAATGGGATTCCGTCAAGGTTAACAAAAATACATTGCAGGATCCTACATTTATAACGAATTGTATTGAGTGTTATTGTTATGTAAAGTCTGGTGCGGAGAAACTTTTTTCATTTAGTGATAGCTTTAATACTTTGTTTCTAACCATTATTAAATATTAGTAATCGAGTTGAAATGCATGGAAACAATGAAATACCAGATTGATAAAAATATTAGAGGCTATTTATCAAATAAATACATTATGTCTATTAAAGTAACCCAATTTAAACAAATCTCCATAAATATTGCTATATATATAAGTTACGGACTGTCAGCTGACAGAGTGCTGTTATTTTGAATCTTATTTCTGTAGTTTTTTTGTTATTGCATTTTAATTGTATTTGTATCTATATCATTTATTGTTATTGTATTTTTACATATCTTTTTCCTTTGTATATAACAGAGTTTACGAGAATTGTTCGTAAACTGGTGGGGGAGTTACGGACTGTCAGCTGACAAGGCTATATCAGCTGATCGAGTAGAACAGGCTCAGCAAATAAGTCAGTCTTTGAGTTATCTTCAAGAGTTTCATTTCCTCTCTCTCCTTTTATTTTTATTTTCACTTTAGTAAAATAAATATATACATTAATAATTATAATAAGATTAATGAAATATATCTTATTTTTCAACTTATATTATGTTAAATATGGTAATTGAGTTGTTTCTAATAACCGTTTATATACTTATAATTTATGTTTATAACAGTAATATTTAAAAACAAAAGTTTCCCTACCAATAACTGGTGCACTTACCCTACAGGATCTATAAAAACCAATTTAAACTCAATTTGTAGAAAATGTAATCTTTCATTTACTATTTTCATCTTTCATTACTATTCAATATTTAAAAAGAAAGAATTGAAAGTAAATTTAGCATTAAGTTTTTTGGGGGAAACTAGCATGGTAAGTGCTGTTTCTTTATATTGCAATTTTCTCACTAAAACCATTCTTTTTATTGATATATTTTTGATTGCTGTAATATATTAATAATTTAAAATACGATTTATAGCTCTACACTATCGTGTAATAATAATACACCACTTATTCCACTAAGTTGGAATTCTTATACAATACTAATAAGACAGAAAACTGCTTATCAATTTTCGACTATTACTACAATATTCTAAACCTTCAATTAATTACAAAATACTAATTTACACAACCATAATAAAGCCTATTTGGACTTTCACTAAAACCATCGAATTCTTCTCGTATTCAACCCTTACGATCAAAAATCGTTAATGCCCGTTACTTTGACACATAAATCATACATACACACACATAAATGACAAATAAAACCATCTATAACGACCTTAAAATTACATATGTTGCCGATTTGAAGAGAACCAGACATCAATCCATGATAAACTTCCTAACCACCCTATTCCGCCTCTATCTAATCTTGCTTCCTCTTCAATACCTGATGATCGATCTTCCTAGGCGTTTGAAAAGAAGATGGCCTCCTGACCTTCTACTTCAGAAATGTTATTAGAGAATGGGTAGATTATTTGCAAGACAATATCACGCCATTGTAATAGAACTCACATCATATGTATTTGTATATTTATTTAATACAGTTAATTGCATGTAATAAATTGCAATGAATAGGTAAAGCAATTAGAAAATTGCATCTGTTTATTAACATTGAGCGTTACTTTTAAGTTTGTGTAAGCCAACTTTTGCAAAGGAGGTAATCAGTAAATATAAATTTCAAAGGAATCAAACTTTTGTTGAACTATATTCAAAGGAACATGTTTTTGGCAACAGTTCTCCTCAAGACTACTAATGCTGTCATAATTTATCCCCAGACATAAATAACTCAAGAGAAAATAAGGACAGAACCAGAGAGCATAGATTCTCCGGTGATAGGGAACTTTTCCTATCCCGGGACTGATTCGTATTCCAGGAGTACTGCGGATAAATGATACAGTCTTCGGCATAAATCAAAGCCCTTGAGGGCGGTAGCCATAGGGCGCACTCAAGCAGAGGACCCTCCAACTATCTGGACCTTTGATGGCCTTTGTCCCAGTTCGTTAGCCTGCCTAAATGGCCCTTTTTCCGCTCCCGAATCAAAGTAAACTTCTAACGGCGTTTATTTTTTTTTTGTTTTGTTTTTTGGAAAGTTTAAAATTGTCTATTACAATGGGTTAGCCAGCCGGCCGTGAAGAGAAAGAAAAACCAAAGCAAGTTTCAAAGGACACTAAAAGCTTGTATTCTGTTACAAAACAGTAATTTACAGTTCACATTACAGAGTTTTTTCATTAAACATAAAATTAAAATAAAACGCGAGATAATTATTAGAATTTAATATCTCAACGTTTTTAGCTAAGTATGGTATGCTTGAGTGGGATGTAAGTAAAAATGTACTTGTACGACTAGAGGTGTTCTGATAACGGTTTCAACCTCAATTTGGCTTCAGATTCCCGCAGCAGGGATAACATTTATGTTTTAACAAGATATATTACGATCAATGTACTTTCAAATAATTAAAATTTTAAATAAAGTTTGAGTAAAGCTTTTTAATAAAATCGTTTGCTAAGTACATAGATCAGTATAGTTTCCGCACTGTTTTTATCTTTTTTTTAAATTTTTTAAATATTCAGAATGTTTACTGTCCATGTTTACTCCACATTAACTCCACAATTTTCGGAATTTTGATTTTTGGTAGATCATAACAGCAGTATTGATGGAGACCAATCAACCAAGGAGACTAAAATGTTTTTTATGATAATGAATCATCAAACAAGAAATCCCTTAAATATCGTATTCTTTTAGGAAATTGGATTCCAAAAAGGTTTAGTTCGATAAGTTTTTATCGATTTTCTGTACCGTTTGCACGGTACGCACGCAAATCTTCAAAAACAGTAATAAATTGCCAACGATTTTTTTTTTCGATTTACGTCTTGAGGACGCGTCAGAACAAAATAATGTCTGGATAAATTAATCTTAAAAAATTAGTTACTATCGAAATCTGTAAAAAAAAAAAAAGAAGATTTACGTGTGCTAAAGAAGGTAATAATAAATAAATAATCGAAAGTATATCAGTTATTACGTGTGACTTAAATCAAAATCTAAAATTTATTCAATCAATGTAAATACATATGACAAACCTTAAGAAATAAAATGTTTTTTTGGTTATGAATAGACTTATACCATAGCAATCCAATGTTTCCAATAGTACACCATCGTTGATCTCCAAAATCTCATCCGACATATTTTAAACCAATTTAATTGCTTACCCTCAGTCATTTTTAGTCATTTAAAAGTCGCGCTTTTTAGGGGCTTAATTGAAATGAACTTCTCTCATTTCATTTCATTTAGGATGAACTTAGAAACTTTTTTTTCAAAACTTTTCTGCTGAAATTTTTGTAGAACAAACAATAAATTGTTTTTTTGTCCTCAACATCATTTCTACAACTGCGAAATCACTATCATTAGTTAGAAATGAATGCCTTGACAACAGGAAATAATTGATAATGATATGTGCATTATTTCCAGTAGATTGGTCAATTTTTAATCATGATGAACCTATATCACTGTAATATACCTTTTATTCATAGGTTTTTAGATGTTACTTGCAGAATTCATGACGCTACTTTCAAGATAACTGATGCTACTTCCTGTGATTTTCTGGATGAGATTGTTTCATCTCATGTAAGCATTTTCATCATAGGAGTTGTGAAAACCCTGATTTAATATATACAAAGTAGTTAACTAAGGCTGGGGGTAAACTATATAATTATTAGCAGAAAAATCTAAATACAATATAAACCACCAGATGATAGTAAACCACTAGATCCTTTATTTAACCTCAATGAGAGATTCAAAATTTAAATTATTAAAAATCAATAATATCAATGAGTCAGTAATATTGGAAATAAGTCGTACATTCTGTTAGTACGTCTATAACCTAAAGCTTACATATTTCTAGAAGCAGTTGTAAAGCAATTACCTTACCTTCCTTCTACGAAAAAGATTTCGTTGGCTAACATATAAGTAGAGAGAAAATTAAAACTTTATTTTTATATTTTATAGAGCAATAGAGTAATATACAATATCAGTACAGTGCTGTTTAAAAATATTGGTTGTAGCTATCATATTTATCAGAGACTGGACTTCATAGTCTAGATTAATTGCCATGGCTTAGAGCCAAATAAATGATATTAGCTTATTTCTGTAGGAAAACTCAGTGTATTGTAAACAGTTGGTATTTTGTTAATCATCAAGGAAACTTATTAAGAATACAGGAAAATTTTTTGATAACAAAATAGATTTTGGGTAACAAATATCTTAATAAAATGATTTATCGATAAAAACAATATATTTAAACATAATTGTTTTCTCTCTATCACAGATATTTCGTCGGTAAGCATAATATTTTATAAATATTGAGGGGAAAAAGTTTACGAGCGACAGTTCTAGTATTGTAGAAACTGAGAAACTTTGTAGAAATATGAAAAAAATAAATGTTTAAAAATTGCCTGGGTTTCATACGCAGGGTACGTGCTTTAATATGCACAAATAAAAATATTTCTCACAAGCACCTCTTTGTCTCTCTCTATCTCTTGCAGAATAAGACTCCAAAGAAAGAAAAAAAATGTACCGCTTTTTCACTGTTCCTTTTTTGTATTCTCAAGGGTCTTATGAAATCCTCCTAAGAACAATACATGGGATTCAGGGAACGAAATTTTTGAGAGTGATACAAATTACTGAGGATAAGCTCCACCATTTTAGAAAATCGTCTGTCCCTTGGAGAAATTTTCTTTAACCAGGGGCTATAAAGACAGCGGCTGGATGAGCTGGAGGCAGGCGTAAGAACTGTGATATATGACGTCACATAACAAGAGGGAGGCAAATTGAACAGGTCCCTCCGCGAGGGTTTCCACCCCTCACTGCCTCAAGAAAAATGTAGGGGTGAAGAAATCCTTATTAGTATATGTATGTTTTTGTCTAATGTATTATTATTTTTTGTTTTTATTTTACAGTAAAGACAGTGATAGAATTGAAACTGGTTATAAAATGAAATTTAGTTTATTACTGATAGTAAAGTATTCAAATGGATTCAAGAATCCGTCCTACATTAAATGTCGAGATATCTCATCTTTGAGCCCTCCAAAGATAACCATATACCAGGATATAATAACCATATAGAACCTTAATGGTACTAAATGGATTCATTCTTAATTATTTGTCATGTAAACCTTTTAAACTTGTGTTACTACTATTACTATTACTACTGAATGATGATAAAAAATAATTCATTACACTTTTAAATTATAAAAATTTATTCACTATAAATGTATATACGAACTAATAAACAAACAAAAGAGTAAATACGAAGGTCAAAGTTTTAATTTTTATTTTTTTTTATTCCGAACTTTTTGTTATTACGCTCTCATTTCAAGAATTTCACTCCAACAAACAAATTACTAGATCAAAAAATTTCCCAAAACTCCAAGAAATCCCCAAATATACTTTTTATCAGAACTGTCTAAAAAAACACTATCTCCAATTGAATACCGACTATCTTCAGTATTAAATGTAAAAAATATATATACTCACACATAGCGCACAGCAAAACAAACTTCAAAAAGATTTAATACTTATTATAATGAGAACGATGAGATTTACATACATGCTCTATGAAAATTTTTAACAATAAATTTCTGTTAGATCATTGCAGTTATAAAATGTTTTAGACTAATATTTTAGTGGTGAACCGACCCGAGACGACTAGAATTCAAAATAGTTATAACAATTTTGTAATATAATGGAGGAGCGGTATGCAAAGTTACTTAATGCAAGATTGAAAAACATTGGATTTTAATACTGTTGTAACGAACGGCGCCTCAAATTTAAAACTTAAATTAATATGAAATTCCGCCGTATTTTCATAACAATATGCAGTACATCTAATACTCTTGTGAATGTTTTGTAAGTTCTAAGTCATAGCTTAAAAAAGTAAAACAATAATGTATGAAATACTTATAAGTATTTATTGAAAAAAAAAATACCGAACTAGAATCAAGCGATTCTCTTCATGGTTGATTAGTGCAACAAAAGGTGCTAGAAGAGTTGGCACTTCAAATACAACGGCCTTTAAAAAAAATGCAAAAAGTGCGTTCAATACAGAATGCTTTGATATTCTTAATCAATCATGTATATAATATAAGTTATATCAACCATGTAAGATCTGGTATAAAAATCAAAAAAAAAAAATCAATCAATCATGAATGTAAAATGATAAGTTCCAATGAATGTAATAAGATTAAATTATGATTCCATTTGATCCAAACTTGTTATATTATAGTCCATTACAAAGATTGATAATTATTTATGTAAAACAGAGAAATAGAAGATTTATTTTGCTACAATATTAACTATTATAATGCCGGGTATACATCGTATGTGTAATGGAAGCTATAAAAATAAAACTGTATGGTTAGTCTGAGTGAAAATGATTATCAAAAAGACTATGAAGACTGTGTATTATAATAGTATAATATATTTTAATAAAGTGTCTATTATACCCTCTTATAGGTCCACTAGTGCACATGTACAATCTTACATTAATAAATTTTACAAATGGTTTTATTAAACCCTATTCACAAGGGATGAATGTGTTCAGGATGCTTTATTTTATTTTTTTATTTATTTTAGTTGGTTTTAACTAATTTATTTGCCTATTTTTATTTACGATGTGTAACTATTATTATTCATATTTATTTATCCTTATGTCTATCATTAATATATATTAATCTTTCGTATTTTATAAAATGTATATATATGTGGTATGGTTGAGTATTTTTATCCCTAATAGAAATTGCTTCTGAGTGTGGCAGATTGTATCTTTTCTGTAAAAGTTTAATAATAAAAAAAAAGTCCCACATTGCTGACAAGGCCAGAAGGACACGTTAAACTCTTTCACCATCGGAAAAGCAAGTGAAGAAAGAATCACTGACAACGACTGTCCACATCTTTGCAATTACAGAAAGAGAGAGAAATGCTTTATTCATCCATGCTGCCCAAATACATCGGGTTGTTACATTACACAGCATACTAATCAATCCGTCATCGGACAAATATAAATTACATATATTTACATGATATAATAAAAAAGAAAGAAAACAGTTTTTTTTCCCCCATAGTTTCCTTTTACAATCAATTCCATTCTACAAACTAAATACAAATAATTCAATTTATTCATTTTTTCTTTCCCTTTCTTTTTCCTTCCAATTCACCATTTCTTTCAATTTCACAATTTTTATTTCATTTGATCAACAAATACACTCTCCCCAATTCACCCTCTCAGATCCTCTTCAGTGACCCGTTAAACAAATTCACTATTAGACAGCAATGTGAGATCAAACCAGAGAAATAATAGTCACAGCAGTAGATCATTTTACAGAAAAACAAACAAATAAATACATTTTTCCAAAACAAAACTAATACATAGATTTAAAAAGAAAATATAATAAAAAGTTCGTTAAAAGAAATACTTGAATGGATAAATAAGTTTTAAAAAAATAAATAAATACTAAAATTAATTTAATGAATAAATAAGTCAAAACACACAAACCGACAGGTCCACATACTGAAATAAATAAATAAAGCAATGACAATCCAGAGCTAATTTCCATGCAGGTAATGGTGTATGATCCCCAGGGAGTCCAAAATAATATTTTCTGCCAAGATCGCAATATCCCCGATGCTAACACATAGGCCTTCTAAGAAGCTCCTTGTTCTATCTGGTATTGTTCCGCGAGATCCAAACCAGAGGCCTCTCACGGTGAACTCTCTCTCCGAAGGTCTCGCGGAATTTTTCCTTAAGGAAAGGAACGCATTTTTCATATATTTCCCTTTCCACTCCACCCTCCTGTTCGAGGTCATTACTTTCAAATCTTACCGTCGGATCCAAGACCAGAACCGTGCCTTCGATTTTTGTAAATGCGAAAATATCTGCTTATCTTACGGATCCGTCGGTGTCAACGCAATAAACCTCCTGGAAGCAGGTGAAATCTTTTTTTTCCAAGGAACTTCATCAATGCTTATTTGACCCTGTAGTGTTGGCGTGTTATAAGGGGCAATTTCCCAGCACATGGGCTGGTATTTCACACTCTGCCGCTTTTGCGACAGAGGGTCACAACTTCCCCTAGCTGTCCACTGGCTCCTGGGACTCCAGGCAGGGATGTATAGTTGATATTTAGTTTCAGAGCTCAGTTCCATTCTGACCCCGAGAATATCTGCTTCTCGCACACATATCTATTAGCTTTCGGGGTCTCTCTGAAATGGCGAACACCAATACCCTGCCGCCTGCAATTGGCCCATTCTTCGAAAGCACTCTCACGCAACGACTGCCGTAGAGCTCTCACACTTTGGTAATCCTGATCCACCCCCAGTCTATAGGCAGGTGCCGCGATTTCCGCTTAGTAATTGAATGTAGACTGGAATAGGACATCCGAGACATTCGACAGTGGAGCATTGACAACGGATCAGACGCAGTACTCGATACCTCATGGATGCGTACAGTAATTAAAAATTATAAGTATTAAAAAATTGTAATACTCAAATGCCTTATTTGTTGCTTTTAGATACATTTCAAATTATAATAGTTTATATAAGAAATAAAAAAATTGCAAACTATTTAGTCATGGTTAAGAATATATTTTCTTTTTGAATCTATTCATTTCTAAGAGTCATGATAAACTGATATCTTAATGAAATGAATCAAACAGTTATCATAATTAAGATCATGACTACTGACTTAAATTAATTACTTAAGAGATGTCAAAGAATGATTAGTTTTTAATGCCCTTTAAAATTAGTTTCCGATGAAATGATAATAATATAGAAAGACGAGATGGGAAGTAGGCATCTTAGGCAAACTCCGATTCAAATTAAACTTTTTTAATTATTCGCTTCGGAATCGGAATCGTGAGCTAGAGGCAGAAAAATCAACGATTTTATCACTAATGAACCCACCAACATTTCAGTTGTTTGTAGCCAGATTTCGGTCTGATTTGTAACGATGGAACGTGGTTTTGAACAGGAGATCTCAAAGAAAAAAAGGCTTAGTCAAAAGCTCAATTTCCGATATTTAGCAACAGAAAAAATAAACTGTTTTTGAGGTGAATAATCATAATATTTGAAAACTAAATAAAATGAATATGAATGATAAAATCACCTCGGAATAATAGCGTTCCAGATTATCATTTTTACTTTCTGTTTCAACTTAATGCCCTAAAGTACCATAACGAAGCATGAAGAACGGTTTATCAACACATTATCGGTCTCTTCTAACAATGGTAGGAGTAGGTTGAAAAATTGCTAAAAATATTCCTGAAATTTATAAATGTATTTAAAAATTTAGGAAATACCAAAATAACTCTTAAAATTTAAGTTAAAAAGAACAATTTTATTATAAATACAAAAAAAAAATTCAGCTCTACACGATAGATAAAGCAATACAGGTTTATCAGTATACGATGTAAAATAATACTACGTTGAAATATGCAAAAAAGAAACTCTACAATCCCAGAACACAACTCTCCAAGAATGGTGTAGAAAATGAAGGATTAAAATAAATCTCATTAAATCACTTTACCCTTCGTAAACGTATCGACTGGCCTAGAATATCCTCTAATAATGTTCCTCTTACCCCTGTCGATCAGATCCGCTACCTTGAACTACATCTGGATAAACGACTAACCTGGAATCCTCACACAAGACTGAAAAGACAGGAAACTGCACATCGATTTGGACAGCACTTACTAGACAAGTGGTCTAAACTTCCAATTCGTTACAAAAGACTGATCTACAAGACTATAATAAGCCCTATCTGAACATAGGAAGTTGAGCTTTGGGGCTCCACCAATGATCATACATATAAATTACTTAATTTATTTTTATGTAAATACAGTAGTAAATGTCTATAAATAATTAAAAATAGTCGCAAGCTTAAAATGCAAAATATTGATTTTTTATTTTGTAAAATCACCAAGGTGGTTTTAAGCAAAGAGGTGGATGATAATTTTGAAGTTCCGAAGATTATCTTTGATTGAACTGTGATTTTAGTTTTAAATATATAAAAAGAAACATACAACATATTTACTTATTGTATTTATTATTTTGCAGTTTTAAATTACATTCATTACTTTCAAATCTTACCGTCGGATCCAAGACCAGAACCGTGCCTTCGATTTTTGTAAATGCGAAAATATCTGCTTATCTTACGGATCCGTC
>NW_027106137.1:317222-319973 GCF_000696795.3 Halyomorpha halys | reverse complement strand
TTTAAGTTAAAAAGAACAATTTTATTATAAATACAACCAAAAGTTCAGCTCTACACGATAGATAAAGGAATACAGGTCAATCAGTATACGATGTAAAATAATACTACGCTGAAATATGCAAAAAAGAAACTCTCCAATTCCAAATCATAACTCTTCAAGAATGGTGTAGGAAATGAAGGATTGAAATAAATCTCATCAAATCGCTTTACCCTTCGTCGTAAACGTATCGACTACCATACAGTTTCCTTTAATAATGTTACTCTTACCCCTGTCGAACAGATCCGCTACCTTGAACTACATCTGGACAAACGACTAACCTGGAATCCTCACACAAGACTGAAAAGAAAGGAAACTGCACATTGATTCGGACAGCACTTACTAGACAAACTGTTTATACTTTCAATTCGTGACAAAACACTGATCTACAAGACTATATTAAGGCCTATCTGAACATTCGGAGTTGAGCTTTGTGGCTCCACCAAACCTTCGAATTCCTCCCGTATCCAATCCAAAATCCTTCGTAAAATCCTCAATGTTCCTTACTTTGTAAAAAAAAAAAAAAAAATCATCCATAAAGACTTAGATGTTCCATATGTAACTGATCTAGCTGGAACTAGATATCAACCCTTCCATTATAAATTTCCTAACAACCCAAACCAACTAGTTTCAAACCTTGGTTTCTCTTTCATTCCTGACAATCCTCCGAATTGTCTGAAAAGAAGATGGCCTCGAGACCTAATGTAGAAATGTCATTAGAGTGCTACTAAGGGGTATTTTCTCTACATGCCAGCAACATTATGATCTTACATATAAATTACTTAATTTATTTTTATGTAAATACTGTAGTAAATGTCTATAAATAACTAAAAATATTCGCAAGCTTAAAATGCAAAATATTGATTTTTTATTTTGTATAATCGCCAAGGTGGTTTTAAACAAAGCGGTGGATGATAATTTCGAAGTACGAAGATTATCTCTGATTGAACAGTTTTAATAGTTTTAATTTATTCACTTTTTAAGGATAGTTTTAAATATATATAAAAAAAAATAGTGGCCTTCAATCGCTTAACATCACCATACCTTGAGTCTCTTCTTCTCTCTTTACCCCTTCCCTCACCCCAACTACTTTCGCTTTCTATATCTTTATTATTATTATTTACTTTTTTCTTTCATCTTTAATTATTATTGCTTGTTCTCAGTTTTCAATCATTACGCGGAAGCCCCTCACCTCCAAAGATTTAAGTAGAGAACGGTAACCTCAAACTTCAGATAAGTATTTCACTTAGACACCTTCAAGTACCAATTTTAGAAAAAGATAGTATTAAATTTGAATTATATCCTCTCATTTAACGCAATATATTGGAAATAATCACGGGACAGTGAAGGAATGAATTTTCCCTCTCAATTTTTGGATTATACGAATCCTGAAATGTAAAACGTTAAAATATGAAGGGAGATTATGTTTATTTATTTAATCATTTATTATTATGTTATTTATTTTTTTTTTTTTTATATCACAAAAGTTTATTAATACATTGAGACCCAAGATATTAACGATCCAAGAATAAATATTTATCAATATACTTGAGGAATTAAATTGTAATATAATGGTTTATATCCGGAACAACAGCAATAGCCAACTTAAAAGATATAAAAAAGAAAATAGAAAACTGTTCTCCTAATTTAAAGTTTACTATAAATCAAGTGGAAATTCTGCTCCGTCTTTGAGAGGCTGTTGCGTCCTCGCTAAAAGCTTCCATATATTCGGCATTTTATTCATGTCCATGTTTGATACACTGGCCAGTGTTGCAGTTTGCCATAAATCACTAGGAAAGGCATTAATATGGCCATCAGTAACATGCAGTTCCATGTTCTGCAGAACTGACAAGAATAATCGCCACGAGAACAGAGCAGGCCACTGGGGAGCTGATTTTATTGTCTCTGTAGAATTAGTTGGCAAGGGCCCAGCTCCAGAAGGCTCCGCTTTCAGGCTTTTTTCATCCAAGGGGTCTTTATGTGGAGGATGTGTATGGAACTTGAAGTGAAATCAGAAAAAAGAAATCCATAGTTCCAGGGTGTTGCTAAGCATAACCTGAATGGTTTCGTTTGGAAAGCTTAGTATCAATGATACTTTCGTACTAGCTAAAATTTACTCCCGTAATTGAAAAAGAAAACAATAGATTTTATAAAATTAATATTATGTGTTTCTATTGTCAAAGATGAATGAATACAATCATTGCAAAATAACAATAATATTATAATTAAATTCATTATTCTTGAGATTTCGTATATTATATGTTATTTTCTGATAATTTGACCACCTTTTCAGAATATATGTGTTTTTAAAGCGGAGATTAGGAATTCTTTTATGTCTTAAAAAAAAAATAAATAAAAAAAGTAATGTTCTTCAATTATTATAACACCGATGTTCGGCCCTAAATATAAGAGAGTTCTTCAAGGCAAGTACATATAAACTAACAAGTGAAATGAACGAACAATTCCAAAGAAGATTTATCTTATAGAGAAAATAGAGGTGTTGACGGTACCGTGCAAATATAAAATAAAACCTCTTAAACTAAACCACACGAAAACATGATCTTCAGGAGATCCTAGCGCTTCTCTTTCGACTGTATCACTAAAAAATACCTGTAGAGGCTAAGCGCAGATCCTACTTCAAACAAATATGTTTGATATGAATTAACCAATTTTAATATTTGAATTAATAATTTTCAAAATATTTCACTTTTATTT
>NW_027106137.1:312243-312737 GCF_000696795.3 Halyomorpha halys | reverse complement strand
TGAATTGACCAATTTGCCAACTAAAAGGCATTTCAAAAATTAGTGCGGGAAAGTATTTCCACATTGAATAATATCAAAAATCGGATCTAAAACGAGCAAGGGTTAAATGAAATTTAAAGTTGTCATAAATGACAGCAGTGATTTGAGGGAACTTTTTATTTTTTTGCAGAAAACTAGATATTTATTTCGGTTTAAGTATAAATTATGATTCAGATTATAGTGAGGACCCTACGGCCCCAGGGTATTCACTATATGTGGTTATGTCACTTTTTGAAACAGAAAAAATATTAAAATAATTAAATAAATTTCTAAAAAAAAATTATATAGAATTCATACAAATATTAATTTTAATAATAAAATAAATAATTGTTGAAACATACAGAAATTAATCTGTTATGCCACTCATATGAACAACAATTTTTTTCACATATTTATTTCTTTATTTTTTTTCGTTTATCTCTACAAATATTGTAGATCCTTGGCCGCCCAAACCA
>NW_027106137.1:308045-311152 GCF_000696795.3 Halyomorpha halys | reverse complement strand
ATAAGATTTTTTGTAGACAGAAAGATTAAATCCATAAAATAATTCTTTGTATTCTAGAACAATTTATTTTTGAATAAATGATTAAGAAGAAAATGTACATTTTATAAACTGTTATATTTTTTCATTTCTGCCATACTTTTGCAAAAGAGAAATATTATTTAAATCTTCCTTTTATTAAAATGAATTGACCAATTTGCCAACTAAAAGGCATTTCAAAAATTAGTGCGGGAAAGTATTTCCACATTGAATAATATCAAAAATCGGATCTAAAACGAACAAGGGTTAAATGAAATTTAAAGTAGTCATAAATCACATCAGTGTTTTTGTGCGAACTTTTTTTTTTTTTCCAGAAAACTAGATATTTATTTCGGTTAAAGTATAAATTATGATTCAGATTATAGTGAGGATCCTACGGCCCCTGGGTCTTCACTATATGTGGTTATATCACTTTTTGAAACTGAAAAAAATATTAACATAATTAAATAAATTTCTAAAAACAAATTATATAGAATTTATACAAATATTAATTTTAATAATAAAATAAATAATTGTTGAAACATACAGAAATTAATCTATTATGTCACTCATATGAACAACAATTTTTTTCACATATTTATTTCTTTATTTTTTTTTGTTTATCTCTACAAATATTGTAGATCCTTGGTCGCCCGAACCAGCCTTTCTAGTCCCTGCCTGTTGTGGGGTACTGCTTTCCACTTTACTGCATGCCCCTCTATTGCATCTTTGTCGTTTCTGTCTATCCATCTGGTTTTTGGCCTTCCATGTGGTCTCTTGCCAACTATACTGGAATTCATCGTTGCGGGCCTCCAGATGGATTGCTTTCAGCCACATGTCCCGCCCATCTTAAACTCCTTGCCTCATTGACTGACCAGTCTCTGCATAATAAATATTTATTAACATTATAAATTATAAATTAAATCAACAATGCTATTCCCGCTAAACTTAAATCTATAAAAGAGAAATACCATTTCAAGCCACTGCAATGACCGTATGCCGAATATAAAACCAATGAAGTAGTGTTCATATCAAAACATTGTAGTCATCGAAATGTACTCACGGGGACTGATGGGGAAAAGTAAAAATTTAAAGTACTACTACACAAGGAATATTCTAAAGGATAGAGAAAACAATAGCAAATTAGTTTCAAGAATATTTAATTAAAATGTTGAATGGAATATTTCAAAAAATTTAATTCATTATTATATTTTAATAAATCTTCTTAAAATAAAAATTAAAAACCTTTTGGTTAAATTCTAGAGCTTCAATGAATCACGATAACAAATAAAAAATATAAAATGGATTTCAATGAGAATGGGTAATAGACTGTACAAAGGGTTGGAACATTATTTCTTCCAGAGCCACCTTGATCCCTGATGGAGGCTAAGCGAAGGAAGGATTTCCTCCAGAGACAGGAAGCTACCGGTGGATAAAGTGAACAATGGTTGGCACCTTCCCATACATTATTAATGCCCCTCCCCCCCTCCTGGGACCGGTTAAATATCCAGAAACATGAAATATTAATAAGTACCTCCTTTACAGAAATGGTGAAGTTTTCAAAATAATATAATTGACATCTAATAAGACTAAGCTTTGAAGCACAACGTCAGTTCCGTAAATTTTCATGTTGGTACAAAAACAATATAGATGGTGAAATTCTGATTGGTTCTTTAACGAGTTTTCAATTACTCGAACTATCATTGCAAGAAATTTTACATTATGCAGTTACAGCTTACTTGATAAAACGGTAGGGTTCTGTTTTTATGTGTTAATGCCTTATTTCAGTAACAAACATGTTTATAAAATAGTGCATTTCATGTCATTAGAACACAATCTAACACACGTTGTAGATTGATAAAAATACACGGTTCTGTTTTTCTATTCTAGTGCCTTATATTAATAACAAACATGTTTATAAAATAGTCCATTTCATGTCATTAGAAAACAATAAAACAAACATTAATGATAATTGTAAAATTAAACTTACTTAGAAAGAAAATAGGTAAAACACTCATAATGCATCTTTATGAAAAGTATAATCATAATATATCATTATTTTTGCGATAAAATAAAAAATTCTGCCGAGAACATAGTACATTGTAGCTTTCTCATCATTTCTATTAGGAACAAAATTATCTACCTTTCAATGGTTAGAGCTCTGTGAAGTTGGCACCCCATCTTCGAAATATTTCAATTTTTTTTTAAATTCTAGTAGTATCCATAAAAGTTCTAGAGTTCTCGATTATTTATAGAAATAGTTCTGATGTTTAAAACATCAATAATAGCACTCAAATGTACGGGCGTCAATTACGTATTTTGTGCAAATTTAACACCGTATATCTTTATTGCTGGCAACATTAGGGATTCATTTAATAAGGATAATTTTTAGAACTCTTGTGGGGCCCACAGAACTCCCAAAAAACGAAAAAAAAAAATCCAAAAACTTTTGATCGCGAATTTTCGACTTGAGAAATCGTAGAAATTAAAAATTCTTAGAGTTCTAGTAGCTCCTATATGAAATTTAAAGTTCCTAATAAAAAAAGAAACATTTATGTTATCTTAATCAAACAATATCGTATTGTTGCCAGAAAAAAAGATAAACGGCTTGCATGCATTCTGCACTTTTTTCGGACTTAAAATATTTTAGAGATGATTTTTTTTGTTTTTCGGGAGTTCTGATGAAAGTTCTGTTGCCCTTCCCCTCCCCGCGAGTTCTAAAAATTATCCTTATTAAACAATATCGTATTGTTGTCAGAAAAAAAGATATACGGTGTTAAAGTCGCACAAAATTCGTAATTGACGCACGTGCATTTGCCAGGTAATATTGATCTTTTAATCAATTCATCAGAACTATTTCTATAAATAATCGAGAACTCTTATGGATACTTCTAGAACTAAAAAAAAAATTGAAATATTTCGAGGATGGGAGGCCAACTTCACAGCGGTGATAATGGTTAGTCATTTGATAACGAAAAAATAAAAAGATGTCGTTCTGAAAATTAGCTTTCATCTCCTCTCTCCCCCTCCCAGAGCCATTTCTGGTATAACTGTGGCAAAGAAAATGGCGAAAGGGCACACAAAAATCAATT
>NW_027106137.1:305108-307995 GCF_000696795.3 Halyomorpha halys | reverse complement strand
TATAGAATTTATACAAATATTAATTTTAATAATAAAATAAATAATTGTTGAAACATACAGAAATTAATCTATTATGTCACTCATATGAACAACAATTTTTTTCACATATTTATTTCTTTATTTTTTTTTGTTTATCTCTACAAATATTGTAGATCCTTGGTCGCCCGAACCAGCCTTTCTAGTCCCTGCCTGTTGTGGGGTACTGCTTTCCACTTTACTGCATGCCCCTCTATTGCATCTTTGTCGTTTCTGTCTATCCATCTGGTTTTTGGCCTTCCATGTGGTCTCTTGCCAACTATACTGGAATTCATCGTTGCGGGCCTCCAGATGGATTGCTTTCAGCCACATGTCCCGCCCATCTTCACCTCCTTGCCTCATTGACTGACCAGTCTCTGCATAAGAAATATTTATTAACATTATAAATTATAAATTAAATCAACAATGCTATTCCCGCTAAACTTAAATCTATAAAAGAGAAATACCATTTCAAGCCACTGCAATGACCGTATGCCGAATATAAAACCAATGAAGTAGTGTTCATATCAAAACATTGTAGTCATCGAAATGTACTCACGGGGACTGATGGGGAAAAGTAAAAATTTAAAGTACTACTACACAAGGAATATTCTAAAGGATAGAGAAAACAATAGCAAATTAGTTTCAAGAATATTTAATTAAAATGTTGAATGGAATATTTCAAAAAATTTAATTCATTATTATATTTTAATAAATCTTCTTAAAATAAAAATTAAAAACCTTTTGGTTAAATTCTAGAGCTTCAATGAATCACGATAACAAATAAAAAATATAAAATGGATTTCAATGAGAATGGGTAATAGACTGTACAAAGGGTTGGAACATTATTTCTTCCAGAGCCACCTTGATCCCTGATGGAGGCTAAGCGAAGGAAGGATTTCCTCCAGAGACAGGAAGCTACCGGTGGATAAAGTGAACAATGGTTGGCACCTTCCCATACATTATTAATGCCCCTCCCCCCCTCCTGGGACCGGTTAAATATCCAGAAACATGAAATATTAATAAGTACCTCCTTTACAGAAATGGTGAAGTTTTCAAAATAATATAATTGACATCTAATAAGACTAAGCTTTGAAGCACAACGTCAGTTCCGTAAATTTTCATGTTGGTACAAAAACAATATAGATGGTGAAATTCTGATTGGTTCTTTAACGAGTTTTCAATTACTCGAACTATCATTGCAAGAAATTTTACATTATGCAGTTACAGCTTACTTGTATTAAAAACACACGGTTCTGTTTTCTATTCTAGTGTCTTATATTAATAACAAACATGTTTATAAAATAGTCCATTTCATGTCATTAGAAAACAATAAAACAAACATTAATGATAATTGTAAAATTAAACTTACTTAGAAAGAAAATAGGTAAAACACTCATAATGCATCTTTATGAAAAGTATAATCATAATATATCATTATTTTTGCGATAAAATAAAAAATTCTGCCGAGAACATAGTACATTGTAGCTTTCTCATCATTTCTATTAGGAACAAAATTATCTACCTTTCAATGGTTAGAGCTCTGTGAAGTTGGCACCCCATCTTCGAAATATTTCAATTTTTTTTTAAATTCTAGTAGTATCCATAAAAGTTCTAGAGTTCTCGATTATTTATAGAAATAGTTCTGATGTTTAAAACATCAATAATAGCACTCAAATGTACGGGCGTCAATTACGTATTTTGTGCAAATTTAACACCGTATATCTTTATTGCTGGCAACATTAGGGATTCATTTAATAAGGATAATTTTTAGAACTCTTGTGGGGCCCACAGAACTCCCAAAAAACGAAAAAAAAAAATCCAAAAACTTTTGATCGCGAATTTTCGACTTGAGAAATCGTAGAAATTAAAAATTCTTAGAGTTCTAGTAGCTCCTATATGAAATTTAAAGTTCCTAATAAAAAAAGAAACATTTATGTTATCTTAATCAAACAATATCGTATTGTTGCCAGAAAAAAAGATAAACGGCTTGCATGCATTCTGCACTTTTTTCGGACTTAAAATATTTTAGAGATGATTTTTTTTGTTTTTCGGGAGTTCTGATGAAAGTTCTGTTGCCCTTCCCCTCCCCGCGAGTTCTAAAAATTATCCTTATTAAACAATATCGTATTGTTGTCAGAAAAAAAGATATACGGTGTTAAAGTCGCACAAAATTCGTAATTGACGCACGTGCATTTGCCAGGTAATATTGATCTTTTAATCAATTCATCAGAACTATTTCTATAAATAATCGAGAACTCTTATGGATACTTCTAGAACTAAAAAAAAAATTGAAATATTTCGAGGATGGGAGGCCAACTTCACAGCGGTGATAATGGTTAGTCATTTGATAACGAAAAAATAAAAAGATGTCGTTCTGAAAATTAGCTTTCATCTCCTCTCTCCCCCTCCCAGAGCCATTTCTGGTATAACTGTGGCAAAGAAAATGGCGAAAGGGCACACAAAAATCAATTCATATGGAGTCCGGAAAAAAAAAAAAAAATCGATTTACCGATTTAAGTATCATGAGTTAGACCACAGAGAAATTTGCTTTATTAAGATTTTAACGTAAAATCTTGGTTAAAATTATTGATATGAGGTATATTTTTTTTTATGACCATATATACTATGTCACACTGGTAGATACAAAATTATATGAAATTTTTAACTCTCGACCAAAACCGTATCTGACCACTGGCTAATCTCCAGGAGACTCAACAAACATACTTCCAGTTACTACACACACAAAAAAAATATATGAAGTAACTCATTTCTGAAAAAAATATTGATTACAACAGAACTTCGGCTTCCTGCAAAACCAAGTTCATAAAATCTTAACTGTAGACTCAAAAATACCTACAACAATTCAACA
>NW_027106137.1:301064-304499 GCF_000696795.3 Halyomorpha halys | reverse complement strand
ATGGTATATTCACAATGTATAATATAATTCACAATATATATCAAATTCACAATATATATCAAATTCGCAGCGCTTATTCTGCAGGGGTGAATTTTATTTAATTATATACAAAACTGGTACAGAGAAAAAACAAAGTAAAAAATAATCCTGAAGAAAAGTCACAATAAGATACCGAGAGAGGAACATGGTCGATTCTTAGGCGATCAACATCTATACTTTGCTTCAAGGAGCCTTCCACACCCCCTAAGCGATCACATCTCCCTACAGAGTGTGTTTGTCTAGCCGTTCGTATTGAATAAGATATTCGGCTCAAATATGCCGAGCATGGCTCTTTCTTATCGTCAAAAATCTCTTATCCTTTAAAAAAGATAGGAAACATTATATTACCATATAAGATATGACTTCTTTTATGGAATACTTACAATTTATTGAAATTAATAATTACCCGCCCTGGCTTAGTACAGTAAGAAAATTATAAAGAACTAAAACAGCCATTTTTCACTACATTCACATTAAGTTTTAAACTTAATCGTCGATTCCCACTAGCATTTTACGCTTCAAAAATTAAGTAACGAGTTTGGTGCCGGGTATGTCTGCAGTTATATACAGGTATTTAACATAATATCTATTATGTACAAAATTAAAAACATCGTGTCCCCTAAAATTGAAAATTTTCACTCCCGATTTATGCTTTAGACAGCAAGGAAACAAACGATTCCGAATCTGTCTTTACTCAAATTTGTGTTCGGGCATAATCGATCGAACAATTAATCCAATTTTAATTAATGCAACGGTTGACAGTTCCTTATATAATTCTAAAAAATTCTATCCATAACTTTTATTTACGCATGCGCAAATATTTTTCTTGATATGCTATCCCTGTTTCGGAAATGACTTTGAAATTTATTGATATCTGATTTGATATTGACAGGGAATAATAGTAGATATGCCTAATAATTATTTTAGCCTGGCTTATTACCAGTCACATGCCCCTATACCATCATGCGTGGGGGATAGAATTGTTGAGCAATCTTTGTAAACAATTACTTATATGAATCTACATTATAACTATCACTAGAACAAGAAATGGACATAGAGTTGCGAGGAAGCTGATCCGTGGTATCTGAGAAAAAAAAATTTTTTTAACCTTATAAAAATGAGAAATCAATGGAATTGCCAAAAACTTGAAGGTAGAGTTTTGGTATGACTGAAATCCATCTATCTGGATTCGAGTTTTATACGACTTTAGTGAAAGAGAATACTACTTAAAATTCATCAAGCTGTTCACCACAACTTTTAAAACGAATGAATAGACGAAGAACGACACAATTTAAATAAAGCAAATTTATGCAAGGCTTTATGCAGATCAGAACATTTGAAGAAGCCTTTAAAAATCTGACTTATATCATCTAATAGTTTATTTTGTTTCTGGCATAAAATGAGCTGTAGTGACTATACATTAGAATTAGGAAGAGGGAGACAAGAGAAGAGCTTCTAAATGGAATACATTATGTACAATGAGGACTTCTGCGGCGTCTGGAAATTCAAATCTTGGAGGAAGGCTTTTATCTTAAGGGAGGGAGGTCTCCCTCCTCAGATTGGACTCCTATCTCAATCGACTACTTAATGAGATCCACTCTACAAACATCTCCAGTTCTATTCTATATAGCTATGTTATTTAATAGATTTATTCCACTTTAATTAAAATTATCTAATTAAATGATCTGCGTTCGGGAGTCCTGAGGCACACCCAGCCACTACAAACTGGGCACCCTTAATTGGGATAAAACCTGACGGATCAAGGCGTTATTGACCAAATCAACTCCTTGTACTGCCCTTGTTTAAGACGAGTTTTAACAATATTAAGTTGACAGTAATACTACTACAAAGTACTGAAACTCTAAACATTTATGTGTTGTTATCCAAAAAAAATGCAACATTTTTGTATGTCTACCAGTGTAAGGCTGGTGGGGATTCTAGACACATAAATTAGATTAAACAGGTTTGCAAATAAAAAAATTGTTCATGATCAAACGAATAAATTTTGATTAATTTTTTTTTAAAATAATATATTCGATATACAAATAAATATTTAATAAAAAGAACAAGTTGAAAATAAAAACAGAGGGTATAGAACACGAAAACATGATCGTACTCAAAACATAACTGTCCTAGTGATTAATTATAAATCTTCATTAAACTGTAATAAAATGAATATCATATAACTAAATTATTCATATCCTATAAGTCCGAATCTCATTTTATATTTATTTTGTTTATTAGAATTTAATACAAATCTATAAGTTGCAATTTGAATATTTAATTTAAAAATTTTCCCTCAAATCGTACTTGCCAATATGATTAGTTAACTGCCATTTTTAACAGGGCTTAAATATTCTGTAGGGGGTTGAAACGAAAGCTAATTAAATATGTTACAAAACTATGTTGATCGTTCTCGTAGACAGGTTTTTTTTAAAAAATAGAAAACAATTACGAAAAAATTGCACATGTGTTTGGTGATCAAAGATAACAAACATAATTTTTACTAACTTAAACTACAAACTGACAGTTTAATCAAATTTCAAACTTTAAAAAAGTAATTTACAAAATTTTGTAATCTTATATGGAAATAGCGGAATTACAAGTAAAAATAATTTACCGTTAAATTTCAAAGAACAAACTGTTGTTTTCTTTGTAGGGTGACTGAACCCTAAGGCAAATATGGACAAACAATTTTTTACTCAGGTAAATGTTGTTACTTACTTGAGAAATAGCAACAAAGGCCAAGCTGAGACTATGTTTCTTTGCTTAGAACAATGTTTTTCCTGAAGGCATTTGAGTAAAGAATCTTGAAAGGATAGTTTGCCCATAGTGACCCAAGGAAATAGGAAGGCACTAGAGGAAATTTCCTTCCTTGAAGTTCAGAGCGGTCCTGAATACATTACTGGAGAGGAGGGGGGTCGGATGTGAATCTTTTGATCTTCCAGCTTCTTATATTCTATCTCCAGCAATTGTTAGGGCATGGCTTCCAACCTTAGTCTTCTGCAACGGTGGTCGTAAATATGCTTCACTGGCAGGGCATTCCGCAACACATCGATGAATAACAATACGAGGAAAATTTTAGTGCACTATTTTTTCCTACATGTATAAAACTAAATATTTAAAATCTCTGTAATAACCTATTTATAGAGTTACAATAGTAAATAAAAATAAAATAAAATTCCCAAAATTGTCCTAATATTTCTAGGTTGTCATACTTGTGGTGTATAAAGTGAATCTAGTTGAAAGCACACTCACTTACACAGATGACATACCTTTGAAGAGAAGGACCAAGTCCATTTTATTCGGTTCAAGGAAAAGCTGTTTCAGTGCATTTTGGCAGTTTTATTGTAGATTTATCATTGGCCCTTTGAAAAAGTCTTCAACTTGCAATCT
>NW_027106137.1:298575-301014 GCF_000696795.3 Halyomorpha halys | reverse complement strand
CTTAAGGCTACAGTGAAAGAGAAAATCATATCTGTCATAGCCGGATTCGAACCCAGATCCTTGGAGTTTGTAGCACAGTGGCCAAACAGCTACAAACTCCCACGTAGCTATAGTATAAGGTAAAAATACACACACACAAATATATATATATATACATAATATCATTACTTAATCTAATCATAATTTGTATTCTTTTTTTATCGAATTATTTTATATCATGCTTTTTTTGTTTTATTCTGCATACATTTTTTATGATATATGGTATAGCCATGAAGATGACTCACATGGTTGGACCGAAACGTCAGTTTTTAATAACAAATGAAAATTTGTTATATATTTGGTTGAAAAAACAAAAACAAATACTTCAGAAAAGGATGGTAGGATACGAGGTTTGTTCCGTAACAAAAAAGGGTTTCCGGAAAAGGACATGAACAAAAAAATAAGAAAAACAACAACGTATCCTAACAAGGCGATAAGAACGGAGGCCTATAATTCGGAAGGTTGGTAAACCCAAAGGGACCTTGGCTAAACCAGTCCACGGGATCGATAGCTCTGTGCCGGGGGAGGCTCTCCATTGAAGCGGCTCTGTCAGGTGTTTGTGAGGGGGGGTTTCCGCTCACCGAGGTTCTCTAATCTGTCAGGGAGGTCTTGAGGAGTAATCGGAGTCTAAGGAGGAGGTATGGTAATGGAATGGTAAAACTACGGGGAAGAAAGTATTAGGATAGTTCAAATGAATATCTAGGCTTATTTAATATATCTAAAATAATTAAATACCTTCTATGTATTTATGTAAATAAAACAAAACGTGTAAACTAAATGATTGAAAAAAATATTATATCTAAATAAAGTACATCAACTTTAAATGAAAAATGTACCATAGAGAAGCCCAAAGGTTGATGTCGATGGTGGAGAAACATCATTAACTGCAATCTATCAATCTATATCATGCCCTGACTAATCCCCCTAATTAATAAGTTTTACCAAAAATATCTGTATTTATTTTATTTTTAAATAATCCTGAATTTTATTATTTTTAATAGTGTGTAAATAATATTTAGGCTGCTTCTTATTTTGAGTTGAGCACTTTGTTTTGATTAATTACAATTGAAATTGACTTTAATGTCTTCCATTTGCTATGAGATTTTCATTTGTGTAATAGTTTGATATTTAAAAAAATAATTATTTAAAAAAAAAACTTTACTGCTACGACCAAATCAAACGATCATGGCTAAAACTGTTCTTCAAACATATCCTGAATTCTCTGCTTTCTCTTCTTTTTTCAACGGACTTGTGTCAGTAAAGTGATCACATTAGTTGAACAAGAAAATTTAACATCTGACATTTTCCAACAACGCCAATATCAAGAGTAAAATGACGGATCCACAAGTCTCGTTGTGGGTTCGTAAGGTGATATGGCAAATAACTAATCTGTTTATTTTCCCTATAAAACAAAGATTTTACAAATTACTATACTCGTTAGATTCATAACTGTTAAATTATAACAAAAGGTTTAACTACGCACTATAAGCTGGCAGTTAGATATTTTGCATTAACCAACAAGATAATGAAACATTTTATGTCGGATATAGCTTTTACGGTCACCTGCCTTTAGTAGGAGCTAAAACTTAACGACTGCCCATAACTGCTAACTTATTATCTGTTCCGATGTTTTAGTTACCGTTAGCTTTCTCTTAATTACGAAAATGATAAAATAACAAATAAATTAGCCCAAGTAATGCGTGCTGTTATTAAACAGAAAGTCAGCGCAAAAGCAAATACTTAGTTTGACTAGTGCATAAGATAATTGTTGGCATGTAAAAGCTAAGTAAGCTGATGTAAAGGATTTATTTTAAATAGTATTTTTACTAACGAGCAACACAAACTGCTACATTTGAGAGGTTTAGAGCAAGCGTGGTGAAGTGGTGAAGGCTATTCAGTTTTTAATCAACATTTATTCTCATAAAAAAAAAAGATAAAGTTTAAAAGAAATTAAGGTTCAAACAACTAAAATGTAATGTATTCATTTGTCTAGAAATAAATAATGAAACAAAACAGAACTTATACTATTAGTATTCTACAATCATTTCAAATAAATTATGATTTATTCATTTATGGAAATGAATAAAATATTCACAACTAATGAGGTGGTTGAGAGAGAACCGCTGGGAACTTCTGCAGTCTAGTGTTTTCCATCACATGTTAGGTTTGGAATTTCCAAGGATCAATACAAATATTTAGTTTAATAATTCAGGAGAGTCAAAAATCAATTTAGAAAAAAATATAATTTAAATTCAACTGTTAAAATTTTTATACAAATAAAGCAACATATCAAATATTAATCAATGTACTTTATTTGCTTCTCGTAATAATAAATAAGGCTATTTATTTGTACAATTTTCATTTTATTTAATATTAATGATGTATTGAATTATATTATTA
>NW_027106137.1:296313-296580 GCF_000696795.3 Halyomorpha halys | reverse complement strand
TATGTATTTATGTAAATAAAACAAAACGTGTAAACTAAACGATTGAAAAAATATTATATCTAAATAAAGCACATCAAATTTAAATGAAAAATCTACCATAGAGAAGCCCAAAGGTTTATGTCGATGGTGGAAAAACATTAACTGCAATCTATATCATGCCCTCACTAATCCGCCCAATTAATAAGTTTTACCAAAAATATCTGTATTTATTTTATTTTTAAATAATCCTGAATTTTATTATTTTTAATAGTGTGTAAATAATATTTA
>NW_027106137.1:295930-296263 GCF_000696795.3 Halyomorpha halys | reverse complement strand
GAAGATGTGGGAAATCTCCCGAAACGTTGATATGAAATAAACTATTGTTTTTTTAATAAGGAAGAATTTATGTCATTCACTAAATCCTTTTTAATCTTATACTATTATTATTCTACAATCATTTCAAATAAATTATGATTTATTCATTTATGGAAATGAATAAAATATTCACAACTTATGAGGTGGTTGAGAGAGAACCGCTGGGAGCTTCTGCAGTCTAGTGTTTTCGATCACATGCTAGGTTTGGAATTCCCAAGGATCAATACAAATATTTAGTTTAATAATTCAGGAGAGTCAAAAATCAATTTAGAAAAAAATATAATTTAAATTCAA
>NW_027106137.1:291501-295490 GCF_000696795.3 Halyomorpha halys | reverse complement strand
AAATAATTTTAAAAAAATAATATTTAAAAATAATAGAAATGTGTCTGACTCTTCCCCTCTATTGGCAGAAATAAATTGCATTACGTTTCCCCTTCATTATTTTTCTTTTGAGTTTTTTTTTTTTACTCATTATTTTCTTTTTTAATGCAAAATTAAATATTTATTTAACATTCCGATCATAAAATATAGTCCAACGCCATTAGTAGAACATTTATTTGCTATATATTAAAAGATCTGTATATAATTCCGATACGTATAATTAAAAGCTTGCCGATAAAAATAAAACATGTAACGCATGAACATAAGATACGTAAAACCAAATAAATAGTAAAAGTAATAATAGGGTCTAATAAAGTTCATTTACGATAGTACACCCTCCAGTGAAATCTGTTAAATCCTAGAGGTCGATCAAAATGTCAGATGTTTCAGTCGAGGACCTTGTAGGACCTATACGTATTTAGAACTAATTATACCATGTTAGCGTAGAATACTACATAGATAAATAACTATAAAATACTTCATATATAAATATGAAAGTTGAAAACTAAAATAAAAAACATGACGGAGGTATAATAAATATCTGAAAAGTTTAGATAACAACAAGGGGGGGATGTAAAGTCATTCCATAATCCTAACAGAAATTATAATATTATACTTACACGATATAAAAAAGTTATTCAGGTGACAATCAAATTTTGTACTTCTTAATAAGAGTTAACTGTAACCACTGTATTGGTAATGGGAAACAGTTCGTAATATCTGAACATCCATTGCGTACCTAACTTTTTATGAACGTCGTGAAGTTATCGTTCTGCGCAAAAATTTCAAAAGTTTAAAGTATAAAAGTTTTTCTAGTTTTTTGGGTAAATTAAAAATTAATCTAATCTCCATGTGCATATTTATATAATTTTGAATACGTTCATGTACGTATTATGTTTCTTATTACATGTAGCACTAAACAAAACAAAATGTCAAAATTTAGATTTACATCTGTAGTACAATAATAAAACTAAAAAATAGCATGAACAAATTTAAATGTAGTTATAGTGCACAGGCGTATTGGATTGGAAGATAGCGCGAATTGTATCGAGGGTGAAATGGGATAGTTCCGTTCCACGATATTGGAAATACTAAAAAACTGAAAATTATTTAAAAAATCAACAAGTATCATAAAGTTAAAAAAATACTCTTCCAATTATTTTTATATATGAAATATGAATATATCATGAAATGAAGATGAAATATAATTATTTTTTAACAAAATAAAACAGCATAAAGTGTATGTTTGCCAGGAGTTCGATATATTATATCTGTAGTACACATTTTTTACAGTATAGTACTATGAATACGTAATATTTGTGCGCGAATCGTTAAAAATATTAAATTATTTTGCAATGGTCTACATGAATTCGTCTTAAAAGCTCATTTACTAACACAATACGTAAAGGGAAAAAAGGACTCCTTCCGTTGTTAATCCTATAATGAGGTGTGCAAGAGAAAAACTGAAAGTAAAAAAATTAGCCATACTCCATAAAGATGCACCATAAGCTACTGTTATTTCACAACGAAATTCCAAGTTATTGGGGTTGAACATGAATATTAAGAAACCCCATTAATATGTAAATATGTATCAAAGAAGCACTTACTATGATAAAATTTAAATCAGCTTAAAATTTTTAATTGATTTACTTCATTATTGTCCACTCGAGATAGAGTTATTGAAAACTGAATTTTGTGGTAAGTTGCGGTGCTGTATCGGTAATAATGTTGGGTCTACTTGAGTAAACGGAATTAGGGAGTTGGAAGAGAAGCCTTAATGCTTGGAACCTCAACTAAGGTCCAGAAAGCTGTGTTTGTGGTCTATTACACTCCACTTCTAATTAGCTCCCGTCGGGCTTATACTAATGTAATGTTTGTTCCCTTATGGAAGCTCTTGTAATGGGGACAATCGTGACAAACTAATTACTGAGTCAATTAACAATTTAAACGATCAGAAAATTAATATTAATTTATTTACAACATCATACATGATGCAACAGTTGTGCAACGTTCTCCTGGTTTCGACCAACTTCTGACTTCGACAGTTGCGCGACACTAAAACATCCCATCCATGATAAATAGTATTGCACAACGGCAAACTATTATACAAGAGTTAGAGTTAAGAGTATTAGTGTATGGATATATTAATGATAGTGTATAACAGGAATTACCTGCACCATTTTTTAATAGAAAAATTAATTTGTAGCTTGATGTAATTAAAATAATAATTACTTATGCAATAAATGTAGTATATCTAAAAATTTAAACAAAATCAACCTTATAAACAAAGGCTAAATTTAAAAATTTGACACTTATCCAGTGATATATTTTGGTCAAAATTTCATGTTTTTACTTTATCTACAGGTCAGGTTTTTAAGACCTAGAAATTAGGATATAAAGTCTACAAAGAGGAATAACACGGAAAAAAAATTAAAGTAAAGTAAAAGAGAAAATCAATCTGTACCGCTACGATCCCATAAAGGGTTAGGGGGTTCGTAATTTGTAAGGGCGTACTGTTTCTTGAACAACGGTTGTCAGTGTGAGGAGGTGATTTTCGTTCATGATCACGCCCAGCCACCAGATTTTTCCCCTATTAATGGTATCCACCTTAAGGGGCTGGGTGGACCACAGAGGGATCCCCGAACTTACAAAGTTGACTTACGGCTACCGTAATAAAAAAATAATTAAGTCCCTCAGAGGAGTTAAAAGCACTCTGCTCTCCCCCTCCTCCCACCTAAAGTAAAAATGAAAGTTAAAGTAAAATACTCAATAACAGAAAACATATTACAACATATTATTACTTGTCATCTCACTATCGTTTACAAGTGTATTGACTTATAGAATATAAAGCAAGGGGGAAAAATGCATGCGACCTGTTGAATAAATAAATCCGAGATGCTCTTCGGGATAACTTTTCTATCCTTCAAGGTGCTATTTTTCAGAAAAAAAAGAGATTCCGCCTCTGGGGCCTTACCCACTAACAAAGTAACTAAGGCTCTTTCCAAGGAAGCCAATTAAAATGGTCAGCCCTTTATCCCTTTGAAGTATAAGGGAGGTTGAGTCCGCAAAGAAATAAAAAATAAGAGACTTCAAACTGACATACAAAGATATTCCAAAGGGATGGTTTTTCTCTGTGTTATCCAAGGTCTTGCACATAAAAAGAATTTCTACTCAATGATGGCAATTTTAAGGTAGATAATGTTTATGGAAAGTAAATTCATGAAAAATAACTAAATAAGTAGTTGATATGTAAGTAGAAAGTACTTAGTAAGTAAGTAATAAATACTAAAAGTAATTAGTTTTGAATCAATCTTTTCCCGTTTTTTTTTTCAGCACCATTGGTGAAAGGGTAGGGTGCAGTGAGGTATTTAGAGCAGATAATGTAATTTTTTTTGTTGATATATTTTTAGGATAAATCTATCAAAATAGTGAATACGCCTATAGTTTGGATTTATTGATTACAAGAGGGATTTTTTAAAGTCTGATCTTGTGTATAAAACAGGATTTTGCTTTTAATTTTTTTTTTTAACGTACTATAGCTGAAACATGAATATATTTTTACTTAAATCAACAATTTCTCTAAATCATTTCAAGGGACGCTTCTATATCAAGATTTAATGGAGTGTTGAAGATGGCTTTAACCTTCCTAGTATGTAATTGAATTCCACCATCCATCATAGGTCTGCGATTGACGTAGACTTAAAACCTCTCTTTATTCCTACGTGCTGTCCCTCAAAAAAAAAAAAATCAAATGAATAAAAAAAATGCCAACTGAATCGCAGACTATGGAATTTCCTTCCTACTTTCATAAGTAGTACCCGTTCTAAAATAATTACAATTGATGTTCCATATTATCAACCATGATTTATTAAATCCAATGTATTAGCTCATTATTTTAACTTATAATTAATATTACCCTATTTTTAAATTGTTTTTCAATTTATTAATAT
>NW_027106137.1:289146-291451 GCF_000696795.3 Halyomorpha halys | reverse complement strand
ATATGATCTCACTCAATCGGACTGCTCTGCCGGGATTATGAATTCCTCAAAACTCCTACTCTCCTATTACAATATAAAATATTTCCTGTCAAAACGGAGCTGTTTCTTCTCCCTTACCATTTCTGTTTCATTTCACATCAGGAAATTAATTTATTCCCGTCCATATATATATATATATATATATATATATATGTAGTTTGTTTGTTAGTATTTAAAGAATTAAGAGTAACTTCATTATGATTTCACATTTTTATTATTATTTGTTAATTGTGCTAGTATAGCTTTAAAGCGTACTTATTATTTCTAAAATATTATTCTAAAAGGCCATCTGCCAGAATAAATAAAGCGTATATAATTAGTTCATCACTGCATTAAAAATATGAAATAAGCAATTTCTGGTATGTCCTGCTCAACAATACTTTAAATAGACAGTTATATGACAAGTTCCTGAAAATATAAAAAAAAATTCAACTACTCAGATACATGCTCACGATTCCTACAGAAATTACTTGAAAACGTCTTTAATGACTTAAACAACTACAAAATATAATTTATGAATCCCAAACTAAATGTTTTAAAACTTTTAATCATTATTTAAAGTTCGGTAACCAGTAACCTTTCCTTAATTTTCGTAGTTGCACTTCCTGAATAGGTTTTCGAACCGAACGAAGACCGATCATAAAACTGAAATATTAGGACCATCTCATCATTTAGTACGTGTGTTCGTCATCTAATATTGTACAAACTTGGTTTTTTTCATTAAACTTTATTCTGTTAAAGCTGAGCTTGTTGTTCATTGCACTCCCAAATACTCACAATTGCGTATATTTGTTTCCTTTGCAGGGCTTTAAGGTTAGCTGTCCATTCAAGATTCTTAAATCTTTTAACCTACAGGGTTGAAGGAGGAGCTGAAGCTTGAAAATAAGCATGCAATAGATTAAATAAGAGTAATACTGAAGTTGTATATTTACCTCGCCAGGTTTGGAGGAGCCCAGGCGATCTGCGACCCCGACTCTGCCGCTGCGTCCTCCATCAATCTACAAACCGCCCCCTGTCAACACCAACCACCACCATCAGCAGTTAACCATCACCCAACATTACCCTTGTTATTACTACTCTGAGTGGAATAGAAGGGATTAATTAAAAATATATTAAAATAAATAACAGTGAAAATAAAATAGTTACTATTTGTGCACCTTACGCAATCCCCATCAAAGCTGCTATAACTAGTTGTTGAAACAGCATAAAATCAATAAAATGGTAAATTAAAATCCTGCTAGGGGCGTTATTATACAACAATTCAAACTGTTACGTTGGCATTTATTATATTTATAATGACCATCCCACACCACACCTCCTATATTCACTACATCCACTGGATTTATCATTCTTCAGGGCATATATTCAATCGTATAGTTTTGATTTCCTTCCATATTTTCTCGTACCGGTTGATCCTCTTCAAGGGAACAAATACAGAAATAATTAAAATTATTTGTTTCTCTTGTTTTTTGTTTATAATAATAAGTATTTGGGTAAAAATAAATTTCATCTATATCGATTTTATAAATAATGTACATAATTACTATTTTTACTTAGTCAAATAAAATTTACTATCAATTTTTGCTCTAGATCGGTTCAATAAGAAATAAGAAACAAGAACAGTTTTTTTCAAGAAAAAAGAATAATTATAAAAATTATCCTGGCCCAACATTGTTACCCTCACCTTCGGCGGACCCAGTCTGCTCTCTTCTGTGTCTCAGTGCCAAGAATTAGGTTAATAATATATGGAAGGATAATCATCTCGTATAGTTTAACTCCTAACTTTCCTCGAATGTAGGAAAATGGATAATTAATGAGGGAAACAAATAATTATGGAACTGAGAAATACAAAGGGTCATCCTTAACCTTGCTTTTAGAATTTTAATTAAATTTACTAAATATATCATAACTGTATAAATATCAAGATTCAAAAATTAAATTGATTTTCTTTTAATCATTTAGCAAAAAAAAAATGTGACAGTCTTGGGATTGGCCGAAAGAAGTGAAACTTCTGAAAATGAAAAATGTATGAAAATTGTATTAATAAAGATCATGCGTTCCCCCTTATAGCATAAGGCAGGAAATTTTAGCCCCAGAATAATATTAATAATTAGAATAGAACAGCCATTTCTTAAGTCAATTCCAGCAGGAAATTTTTAATTTTGTAATAGGAGAGTAGGAGGATATGATCTCACTCAATCGGACTGCTCTGCCGGGATTATGAATTCCTCAAAACTCCTACTCTCCTATTACAATATAAAATATT
>NW_027106137.1:254290-289071 GCF_000696795.3 Halyomorpha halys | reverse complement strand
TTTTCTTTTAGTTAGAGAGAACGTCGATAAATAAGTTTCACATACAAAAAAATATATTTATTTTTTTAAATATTTTATGTTTATAATTTTATTTTCACAAAATTTTGACAGTAATTACCAAATGTTATGATTTATGAGTGGCAATATAGTTTTATAAAGTCTAAAAATAATAATTAAATCTATTACTAATAATTTAAAGTTGGCTGGACAAATTGAAGTAGTCAACCAATTCCAATGAATTATCCTACCTAATCTTTCAACCAAATATTTATGAATCATTCGATTTTTTAAAAAATGACAATAAACCAACGAAAGAATATGTGACACTGCGTTTAAGTAAACATTTATATCAAGACTTCATTTTTTTTTTTTTTTAAATTAAACGGTAAGGGTAAAATTAAAATCGATGACCCTTTAAAAAAAAAAGGCTTCAGGTTCTGACCGTTTTTTAAAAATTCCTAGAGTTTTATAATAACGAAAAAAAAAAGAAATATGTATAGCTCTCAGGAATTCATTTCTTTATGAATTTCAAGCTTTTATGAGATGGGAATAAAAGCATGTTGCGGGTTGGGAGAAGTGTATAGAAGCCTATGGAGCGTGTTTTGATTAATAACTAAACCGTAAATATTTCAGAGCTGCGGTCCGTTCCGCGTTCAGATAAAAAAAAAAACCTGCTAGAATATTAAAAATTGTTTAATACAATTATTTCAATCCACATAACCCATATAACTTCATTAGTCATTAACTTGAAATAGTCAAATAGGTTAGGATCTCAGTTCATCTTTAAGACCTATAAAAAAGAGAAACAATTTATATGAACCAAAATGAACCTAATTTAACAAGGTATATTTCTTATTAGGTTAGAAAAACATAATTATTTTTAAATGTGAAATGTAATAACATATTTTGGTTTATTTTAATTCTTACTTTCAGTTTACTTTATTCGTCTCTGTATGAGATGTCATTTTATAAAACAAAATATTCATTATTTTATTATTATTTCAGTAATTACTATTTTTTTAAAAAAATTATTATGTTAAAATAATTAAATACTTTTTAAATATGAGTCACTGAATAAAAAAGTAATGTAAGTCGAAACTGAGTTTTGAGACATTCAACACTTTGAAGAAAGTTCTACAAAGTTGGAGGTAATGAGTAAGAGTTTTCTCTGACAAAATTAAATGTAATGTAGTCAAAGCTAATTAAAATATAGAAATTTATAATGTGTAGGTAATTATTTTTTGTACTAAAAAATAATTATTTTAATTTTAAAATTTATTTATGCATATTCTTTTAATACTTATTAGATAGATACTGGAAACACTGCGGTAATCTTTCTAATTAAAACCATTTGGTGTTCAAGTTTAAATTTCTTCGTTTATTATTTTTTTTCTTTTGAGGGAGTAGGAGAAGATAGTGGATCTTGAAATAAACATATTAAAAATATATGACACTAATCTTAGAAGAGAATAATATAATTAATTATTAGAATACATTTATAGGAATAAATAACTGAAAAGAGTATAAACTTAAAATTTGTATAAGTATCAACTTCTATTCCACCCTTATGGTTACTACAGAAGAAAATTTAATATAGCTACTTTTAAGAAATAAATAAATTAAGCACATATACAGCTAAAAAAAATGGACAAAATACAATATAAAGAAGTATATATGTATATATTTTAAACTTGTACATAACCTGCAAATAACCAATAAAAATACTAATGAAAATCTGAGAGTCGGAGGTTAATTTACCTCAAATATCAGTTTGGAAAAGGAGAAATTAATGAGATATGTATAAATAAAAACAAAAACAGAATTGATTAATAAGAGATAAAACTAAAAAGAATACATTTAAAATTTAATAACATAAATGCTGACTAGAGGTTGCACATCACACAGTGACCTTTTAAAATAGAGTAACCTTAAATAGGATTATGATGTAAATCACTTAAACAAAATTTAATATAAACTTGTGCATTCAGCCATCTCAGGTACTTCAGTTTTGAAGACAATTCAGTCATTTACTTCTATTTGAGGGCCACAAGACTATGAATCTTTCAATTATATCTTATTTCAATATTTTCATTACTATCGATTAAGTTTTATTCATAAAAAAAAATGCGAGCAGAAGATGGATAGGGGTGCGGTCAAAATAAAACACAAATAAGTTGATGTAACTTATTTAATCGAGCCAACGTTTCGGCTAGAGTTTCTAGCCTTCATCAAGGCTAAGAACAGAACAAGATAACAACCAAGGTAATTGAATAAGTAGGTAAAATAACATAATTAAGGAAATTAAAAAAAAATGAAGTTATATAATGCATAGAAGTATCAATATATTAATTATTAATAATTAAAAAATTAAAATATGGAAAGAAAAATAAAATTGAGAGAAAGAAAATATATGTAACGATAATAATTGATAAAGAGGCAAAATAAAGATAGGGAAAAAACTTCTTTGCATTATATAACTTCATTTTTATTTTATTTCCTTAATTATGTCATTTTAATTACTTATTCAATTACCTATGTTTACATTTTATTTCCCACTTCTCTCATCACTTCATTTTATTAATTCCATTCTCTAAAATTATTCACTTTATGTCATTCTGTTTATATTTTCTTTATTCATTGGTTGTTATCTTGTTCTGTTCTTAGCCCTGATGAAGGCTAGAAACTCTAGCCGAAACGTTGGCACGATTAAATAAGTTACATAAACTTATTTGTGTTTTATTTTGAACGCAACCCCAACCGTCTTCTCCTCGTATAAGTCATACACGGTCAACTATCTCTCATAATCATAAAAAATATGATTGACATTTAATGAATATATAAAAATTCGCAGTAATTATCTATATCAATAGGAAGGTTACATTTTCTAACAATTTGCAAAAATGATTATGGCTTTTACACATTCATGAATTGTCACACGAAGAAAAGATAATTTACATAAATTTATCTACAGTCTAAATGGGTTCACTTTACAGCACCATAGCATCTCGCAGCTGTAAAACAAAAACAAGTATAAGGACAGAGAGTGGTTAAGTCTTTCAATGAAATCCATGAAGACAGCTCTTGACTTCTTGAGAAGTGCGCATCAAGTTGATGGGTCCATAAAGTGTTACAGGGTCTTGAATAGGATTCTTGAAAATAAGTTCGAAGACCGGATTTGCTTCATTATATTCAGAGAATTAAGTTTTATGATAAGATTAAAACTCTAATCTGGTTATTGGATAGCTCTACTAAATAATTTATTTATTTAACCAATTTTATTGTAAAAAAAATTGTATTCAGTTCTTAATAATAATATCTATTTTTATTTATAATATATTTTAAATTAGGTTTTCTGATTGATTTGATTAAACGATAGAAATTTTAACGGTGTCGCTTCATACAAAATTTTAATAATTTGTTAATCAAATTTTCTCTATTTTAAAACAATAATGAGATGAACCGGCAATACTAATTTCTATATATATATTGAAATGAGTTATGCTGAAGGCTTAGGCTTTACTTTGATTTCTTGATGAACATAAGTTTCTTTTAGGCGTTCATAGTCATTTGATAAACTGGAATGATTTTTTTTTTTATTTTATCTCAAATTTTTAAATTATATCCTGCATATAATCATACTTCATAGACACTAACTTCTGAAAGGAGAATGATTATGAGCGTATTATTGAAAATCTAACTTCGGGAGTGCAGTTTGCAAAGATACACAAATATACATAACCTATTTATTTGTGCCGACGTTTCTACCTTATTTTCAGGTCTTCATTAGGGCTGACAATCAAAACGAGATAACAAACTTGATTCAAGGAAAAATAAAAATAAAATAACATTAATCAACCTTATAAATACACATTACAATAAATTAAGTAGATAATAGTTGATTGATACTAATAGAATATAAAATAATAAAATAGAAATAAAAAATATTTCAAATTTTAAATCCAGAAAAAAAGTTTTCATTACAGTTATATCTCGGTTATAGATCATACGTTATTGAATTGAGCACTTAAAATAATCAGTTTTTCTGTTTTCTGTCCTGAAATTGTTGTATATTTTGAATTGTTTTCCCACAAAAAAAAATGGGACTTAAGAATTTATTACAATCATTTTAGTACTAACTGCTTTTCAAAATGAAGGTTTAAGCAGTTAACAAGTTCCGATTTAAAGCCTTTATATCATAAAATCTCGAAAGTCTAACAGTATACTTACTTATTCATAAACTAAACTTAAAGAGTGTTTTATGACAAAATGGTATGGCACTCCAATCCAATACTTCAAGTTAAGTTTATAACAGAAGTATCCTCAAACCATAGCCGAAGATTACAAAAGATTAGGGTGAGGGATTAATTTTATGTTTTTGATCTATTTTTCTCTCAAATTCTGGCAATGGCAAATTCAAATAATGGCATTTCATCATTCACAAAATAACTTCTTAATGTGAAAATGAATTTTTAATTATTTAAATCACTTGGATATTTCAATACATTCACAAAATAAAATAAAGTAAGTTATAGGAAGTTTTAAGTGTTCTAAAACAAGGCATATAGCAAGGTAGGTAAGCGCCGCCAAGGGTAGGCCTACTATCTCCAACGCAGCAAAGTTATGAGGGTTTGCAGCCCCTCTGCGCCGGCTTCAACTGTTCTCAACAATTCTTGAGCTGGCTCATGAAAAAAAGTGACGTTTAACTTTTAACCCCGACGGGAAAGGTTCCACCAGAAACTGCTTAAGGAATATTAAATTTTAATAAAACTTAACCGATAAGCGGAAGCAGGGTTTTAGTGTTTTAATTAAATTTTCTCTGATAATTACTGATAAGGGTGTTCTAGAAGTAATGGCCGAATAAACTTGCGGTTATAATTAAGAGCCTTCTAGTAAAGCCTGTTGCCAAAACTGATTATCTGTACTTGATATCGTTACCAAGAGGGAAATTACTTTTCCAGAGTGGGTTGAAAAATTATTTCAGCCTCTTATATAAAATAATAATTTCTAACCAGCAAGTCTACTAAATAACAAAAATAATAAGCGTTATTAAAGTATTAAAAATGTCAGAACAACCTATAAAACATGACAGAACAGTAGAACTTAAGAGAAGAATTAATTTATTCCCAAGTTTTTCAGAAATTCTTTTTATAATTATATTTAGAATAAATCTGATTGCTGGGGCAACCATTTTAAAAAAAATTTAGGTTAATACTCATCTCTCACTTTAACAACCTCTCCCATACGGACGTGGAAAGTCACGTTTTCTTTACCCAGTAATTACTTTACCCATTTCAACGGACATTAGTTAATTACTGAAGATTAAGAAAACCAAATTTAATAGTTTTATGTTTTGATATAAATACATACGCACATTTAGTGTATCTTAAATTTATTTTTTTAGGATTTACAAAATGTAATATATAAAAATCAATATTTGTTTGTTCATACTTGATTATCTGATTTTTATGGGTCTTTTTGCTAAATGTACAGGATTTTACACAGAAGGTTATAGCCTATCCCGATTTTTTTCGGTAAAAAATTAAGCATTTTTGGTGCATAGAAAGCACAATTTTTTTATGTTTATTATATGCCAATCGATTTGCCTCTGTCTGGAGAAAAAATTTTATTCACTAAAAATTAAGAAAAAAAACATAATGAGGAGTTCATTAAAGTAGATTAAAATGTGTAAATAAATAAATATATTAATTTATTTCAAACCTTCAACTTGCATTCCATTAATCTATTTATGTACCTAAATCTAGTAATTGTGAAGCATTGTCGGGTCTGGCAGTAATACCTGAAATCACAGCACCGTCATCACACCTAATGGATTGATCCTTTATATCCTTCCTGACAGTATAACCAGTTTAATATAAAATAGAAGAGTAAAATAAAACGGACTTTTAAATTGGATTATTTAATTTTAAAAGGAGTTTTAACATTTTTATCTCTAAGCTCCCGAAGGTTTTCATATAAATTCCATCCTTTGCTCATCTTTTTTTATTTTAAATTTGCTGAACCCAATAACCATTCGTTTTCATTCTTTCAGTCGAAACGTAGAAATGATATCTTGAGAATTTTTTCAAATAAAATAAAATTTATTTTTTTTTATAAGAAAATAAATTTCAATAAAAAAATGAACTATCGTAAATATTTCAGATGTTTTTTCTTTTAAAACGAATTCTATTTATTGTAGTTCTACCGAGAAAACAATACAAACAGTTTATTAACAAAATCGTACTTATTAGAATGGTCGTTTAAGCGAGTCAGAGCTTAAATAAAAAATCCCATTTCTGTACCGATCGTCCGTGCAAATAAGCTTTTATAATTAGCCTGAAATTATTAGTCACGGCTTTAAAATGCCCGAAAGGTGTTTTCTTCGAATATAAGAAGATTACTAAGTTTAGTTTCCATTTTTTTAAATATGTTAGATAATACTTTTTAACTATATAGTGTGTTTAAATAAAATTGATACATAATATATTAATAACAAATAAATTTATTTAATCCAAATTAATGGACTTTTTTGAATAAAAAACGCGATACAATTTTGTCAATATTTAAGCGTAAATTTGGTTCAAGAACAGGTATATACCGATTAAACTCTTAGTAGGAAAGAAATAAACATTCATAAAATAATCACTTGTACCTCATGGCTTTTCGTCCAGCCATATATCATCCATGATAAATAGTTTAATAAAAACATTGAATGGAACTTCTTTTTTTCCCCCTTATCTTCCAAATTGGGAATTGTACAAATATTTATAAGAGCTACTTAAAATGTATAGAGGCGAACTGAGTTGATCGATTATAAACGAGACACGGTGAGTAATGTAAATTTAACAGTCGGTGACAGAAGGGGGGGGACAGGGGGTGAGTGGAGTGTACGGTGTAAGTGCTTTCATAATGAGTTTAAGGAAAAACGGCTTAGGGACCCACTTTAAATTGAGATAAGTCCTCCTGACTGAGGATTTTGTCATTCCCCCTGAAACCTTCTAGGGGCGTCGAAGGCTAATGATAATTGCTATATCGATATTCCAGTAATTAGCCATGGTTATCTCAGGCACGTGGGATAATGTGGGATTAATATATACCTCAGGAAGGAGTTGAACTTGGCGAGAAACAGCAGACCACTCGGTCGGTGTAGATGGTCGGAGGCAATACATAATAAAATATATTTCTGCTTCCCTTTTGCTTGAATAGCGGCAGATCCGACAAAAAAAAGGTCTGATTTTATTTAGAATTGGGTGTATTCTAAATGTTTATTTTAACAAAATATCAGACAATAATCAGTCAGTAATGATTGATTATTCTTGAATAAGTTAATAAACGGTGTATGATTCTATTCAGAAGGGAGCGGTATTGTTGCAGGGGCGCTGCGGCCTTGAGTGTATCCATGGCTACCGGCGAAGGGGTGAAGGCACCCCATGTGTTTGTTAGTCCCTCTGTATCATTAGCATATTAAATGCGATATGAATTCTACGACTTTATTAATCATATTATGTGATTTAAAACTTTTCGTTTGTTTTGATCTCATCAGAAATTTAAAACAGTCAGGAAACGTATAACAATAAATGAATGATGGAGGTAGTTCTTTCTGTTACTCTTTCTGATTTGGAATTATAAAAATCTGTTACTGGAAGAAGCCTCTAACATGCCTTAAGGTTTATAAATTTAACGAGATGTTAATTATTCTAATTATTCTAATCACCAACAGGAATAGCCCCACCCTATTCCTAGTGAGCATCCAGGCAAACATATGCCATCATTGTTGACACTGGCTTCAGCGGACCCGGCAACCATTCTTATAATGCCATCCCGGCAAAACAAGAAAATATAATAGACGGTATATGTACATTATCATTTTTTCTATTGTATATATTGTAAATGCTTATTTCTTTATTCCAGGAGGTAAGAAAAAAAGAAAAAAAAATATTCTAAAAAAATATTAAGGTCACATGAAATTAGGAATGATGAATACAGAGTACGAAAAATATTTTTAGTCGTATAGTTTGTCTTCCATTCTCTGGACCCTTAATGAATCAGTGCAAAATAAACAGTAAGATCCGATTTTCTTGAATGAAGCTTGTCAATGCATGATCAATAATAAGAATTCTATGCAAATAATCCACAAGTATACAGTACTCAGGTATGGACAGTGTTTACTGCGTCCGAATTTTCCCCCTTAAGTGTAAGTCTTTGTTAGCGTATGAATTTACTCAATTACTTCCTTCAACCCTAATACTGACTAACACTCTTAGGGTTATGTCCAAAAGTACATTACCCTCAAATTCTTACGTATTAAATTCAATCTCAAGCATTTTACAAACCTTTGCTGATCCAATATTTACATGGCAATATTTACCCGTGTGAAAATTTACCATGTCCTACAAAGTTTGTAAAAATTACTTATTCATTTGAAGAACTACGACATATTGTGTTCCGTTTAGGCGTTTTTTATCTTATTGATCGCACAAGTAGCAGTGTAGTGGTAATCCTCTTACTAATATTTGTACTTTTCTTGAATTTCCACTTTTGTTATTATTATAACTAACTACTAAATAAGAAATTGCATAACTATTTTCAATCAAGAATTTGTTTTAGAAACTGTTGGTCATTACCTAATAGCAGTTAGTAGCTTTGAGATGGGATAAGTTGCACAACTACATCTTTGTCAACTATAAGCTATCGAGGAACTGATAGTAGTTCTCCGTAACAAGGTGGAGTTTTCTTTGTTCTTTTAATGGCGAAAGGAGCCGAGTTTTTTCTATTTATAATAAGACGGATGACAAATGAGTGGTCAGTCGAGTAAAAAGTAAAATTTTACTCTTTTCATAAGAGCTTCGATTCATGTATTTACTACTTTATTTATCTATAGCCTATACCACGTAACATGACTAATTTTGTATTGTGTTATGTTATATAATATAATATAAATGTTCATTAATGGTTCATTAATAGCTGCTTTCTTATGACGTTTGAAATTTTTTTATAATGTCAACAGTAACTGAAATTATTTTACAAGTGAAGCATTTAGTACTCAAGAATTCGTTCACCGTCTTGTTGGTTATAGCTACCGCATGCTGGAGAATTGACATCATTTCGTACCAAAACTCAGTGAAACGAAGAAAAAAATGCAATATTACTTCTTTTTGTTATGATTGGTGTCTGATTGTTCCCCTATATACAAAGCTGGTCTTAATTTTAGCCTGTTTAGAAGTTGTTTTTTTTTTTTAATTCCTGTTCATGAGTTTCTTTTATTTTAATTTAATTTTTTTATTTTTCATGAAGTCTTCACTAACAATCACAGGCAGGTGGAGATTTCTTCATTCAGAAAATTTTTTTAAGCTGTCTCAGTATTCTCGCCCTCATCTTCTCAATGTCATGAAATAGTACGGCTAGGTCTGTAATCTTCCTCGAGGGGCAAGAGAATAGAATCGATCACAAATTTTGATATATTTAAATTAGCTTATATTATACATATTTAATATGTATAATTACTGGTGAGAGAACCTTCGTCTAGAGGAGGCTAAAGGTAATTTTCGAAGAAATTTCAGTTCGTTAGATTTTGGCCATTAATTTATTATATCGTAACTTTTAGAATTTGATAAATCTTGTAAGTATAATAGCTACATTAGTTATTGTTTATTACAATGCATTAGCAGTGAGGAAAACATTATGGTGGACAGCGGACGTTTCTTATCAGACTTGGAAAAAATCAGCCAGCCATAACCTCGCATGTATTTTCTACTTTTCAGGGCATAGCAACAAACCATTTTTTCCCTATCCCTCGACATAAAAAGGCTGGGAAATTGGGAACTGCGCTGGTAGTTAGAAGAAGGGGCAGATTGGGGAGGGCTGGTTTATTGCGGGCCGAAGTTCACTTTATGGCGTCACAGTGACGCCTCCCCGCCGTCGGGATCACAATCACCGTTCTCAAATTCCCCGCCTCCTTGCCTTCCAATGACGTTTCTTCGTGTTCTTCAGGCGTCTCTTTTTCAAAACTGTCACGGACTCACCCTTTTTAGCTTCCAAAGGGAATATTCCGACAGACAGAAGTTTTCGCTCTCTGCAATTAGCATTCACTTAAAAAAAGGAGACGGAAAACTTTCAGTAAGAAGTTCTCTTTGAAATAAAGTTGTCCCTTTCGAGCTACGTCTTGTGTTTATAATCACTTTCTTTTTATCATTTTAAGTGTAACGATACGGGCTGGCATGAAATGCTCAGTAGTGCAAGTTTCCACCGCAGACATTATAGCTTCTAAACAATGAATAAACTAGTTGCTAAACGTAATTAATTCAGTATAAACAAATTAAATAAAACATGTTAAAGATTGTAAATAAATCAAAACTTTCTCTATATTAAGTATGTGGTATATGATTTCAAAACATATTAGCTTAAAAGTCCGTTATCTGAAGCTGTATGAGTATTATTAACTGCTATTCTGTCTCGCCTTTTGAATAATAATAATCAAAATATTTATAAAACATACAATAATTATCCTCCCTTTATCGGTTCATTATATACGCTCCCGTTATATTCTTCTAATCCAACTTACTAATCGTTAAAAATATTCAGGAACTATTTATTGAAGCTTTTATTCTGCTATATGCGAAATAAATTCCACATTTTTAGTCAAAGACAATGCTAGTGCAAATTTATTTAAAAATAGAGTGTAAATATTACTTAAAATTTATAAATAAAAATATGATAAGTTTTGTCAGGTTGTAGAAATCGATAGAAAAAAATTCAAAAAATAGTCAAAAGGAAGATTGAAATAACTTAAAATTATCAATCAATAAAGAAAAATATTGTTGCCTAACAAAAATAAAATTATTCTCATAAAAAATCATTATTAGTCTATATGAATATACCTGAATTATATTAATCTCCAATAGAATACAATTTGGAATTTCGTTATACTCCTTTGAACTGTATTTCTACCAGTCAGTATTTATTACTCTTTAGTATGCTATAACCAACAACTAATCACACGGAGACACATTAAATTCTTCGACAATCTCCCTGCTTCCTTCAATCCAGTATTCTAGTCTATCACTCTATCCCCCCATCCTGCGAGGTGGCAGGACAGGAAAGGTTCCAAAAACCCTATTAACATCACCTCATAACTCCATTTTCTGATGCACCCCAACTCCCTCCCTCACACTTCTTTTCGACTTCTGACTGTTTTTCTTATTATTTCACCATTATCTATCGACTTTATTAATTATTTTTTTTTTATTGTTATCTTATATGCGATACAACACGAGGAGGCCCCTCACCTCCGGATTTAAAAGAGCTCCTTTTTTTAGAATGGGTAGCTCATATATGATATTAAAAATAACAGGTAACCTTAAAATACCAAAGGTAGTAAAAGGTAAGACACAACACGAATTACTTTTTCCTTTTTCACAGTAATGCACTTACTAATTCACTTTTTATTTCTGTTTTAGAGGGTTCGGGAAAAAAATGGATGAAGATGTCGGTTGAAAAGAAAAAAAAAGTTGACATTTCAATGGTTATTCGCACAAAATTAGGACATAATCTAATGGATTTATTACAATGATTTTTATAAAATCATTACTTATTCAAAATAAAGATTAACCCACTAATAGTATCATTTTAACTTCCTCGGATGATAATAATAAATAATTATTAATTTTCATCAATAATATTTTATTTTAATTTTTTTTACTTATTGCTACTCATGCAGTGGGTTTTCACGATTGAATAAGGCCTCCTTTCAGACCTTAAAATATGATAACATAAGGAAGACCAAATAATTATTGCCATGGATGGAGCAGATGCTGGTTAGAGGAGGTTTCAAGAAGAATAAATTTTAGTTACTAATATCGAGATGTCTTTTCAAGTAATGATGACCTACAATTGTATTGAGGTGAGGTGCTAAAAATAGTTCAACAGTTTATATAATTTAGCTCTATTACTGAATTAAATGGTTCCTGCAACATGATAATGTGAAGGATTTTAGATTTCAAATAAGTAATATTAATGCTCAATTCGTGATTACAATATATTTCAGATTTTTTTTCTCTTAATTTAATTACTGGCAAGTACACTTCAAAAAACACACAAGTCAGAACAGAAAAAAAATAATTTTTGAATTGTTTAGGCTAATCCTTGACAACTAATTGAAACTGGGGATGAGAAATGGCATTTACATGAGTCGAATCTGGAAGCAGCGTTTATCAAAGTGGATTAACAGCGGATGTCATCAATCTAGGGAACAATCATAGGGAGTTCTGAGTGAGAGCTCCATTATTTGGGGTGTCTCGCCTTTCGAGCAATAGTACTTAGCAATTGCTAAGCTGGAACAATTAAATCACAACATACATATGATGTATATTTAGTATTCATATGATGATGTTATTTGGTATACTTTTATACAATCTCAAATCTTTAATACCCCCGAGGGCGGTAAAACTATCAGTAAGTAAGAAAATGATCGACATATTTTAATAGAACATCGTAAAATTCTGACTTTTACAAGTTATATAAAATATAAAAATGTAATTTTTTTTTTTTATTTCAACACTTGGATTTTAACACTTAAAAATATCAACGCACTCCGATAATTTTTTTTCAAAACAAATAAAAATATAATTAAAATAAATAAATAACATGGTATCATTAGTTGATTATTAGTTTCAAAACAAAAAGTGTTTATAATATGTACTAATAATAATAAAAGGTGTTTTTTTAAGCTAGATAGAACTTTAAATTGTAAAAAGTAACACAAAAAATTAAATTTTAATCAACATTTTTTTTTTATTTGTTTCAGTATACTCTGACAAATCATCATGAATAGACTCACGCTTGAACAACGCTACAAAATTATCCAAATTTACTTTGAAAATCAGTCGTCGATTCGCGCAACTTATAGACGACTTCGTCATTTGTATGGCGTACATGATCGTCCATCTGAACAAGCCATTCGTCGAACTGTGGATAGATTTCGTACCACATACTCTCTAGAGGATGCAATAACACCAGCACGTCGAAGGAATGTGCGTACTGAAGAGAATATCGCCGCTGTAAACGAAAGTGTGGAAGAAGATCCAAATTTATCGATTCGTCGTCGGTCGCAGGAATTGGGGCTCTGTCCGTCCACTACGTGGAAAATTTTGCGCAAAGATCTCGGCCTACACCCGTATAAGATCCAGCTGGTGCAGGAATTGAAGCCACGAGACCATTATATGCGTCGTTCTTTCGCCGATTGGGCTCTAGAGCAGTTGGCAACTGACCCGTTGTTTTATCGCAAAATTGTGTTCAGCGATGAGGCGCATTTTTGGCTTAACGGGTTTGTTAATAAGCAAAATTGCCGCATATGGAGTGAGACCAATCCACAAGAGACCCTACAGACTCCATTACATCCAGAAAAATGCACCGTTTGGTGCGGTTTTCACGCTGGTGGCATCATCGGACCTTATTTCTTCAAAAGTGAGGCCGGAGCTCGCGTTACGGTCAATGGAGATCGTTACCGCACCATGATCAATGATTTTTTGTTTGAAAATATGGATGACATTGATCCGGAGGAGATGTGGTTTCAACAGGATGGCGCTACGTGCCATACGGCGAACGCAACCATCGACTTATTGAAATCAAAATTTGGCGATAAGTTGATTTCGAGAAATGGACCTGTCAATTGGCCTCCAAGGTCGTGCGATTTGACACCTCTCGATTATTTCCTGTGGGGCTACGTGAAGTCACTGGTTTATGCTGATAAACCAGCAACAATTGACGCCTTGGAGGCCAGCAGTGCTCGAAAAAGTGGCCCAAAATTGGACGTCCAGAATGCGCTTCGTCAAGAACAGCCGCGGTGCCCATATGCCCGAAATCATTTTCAAATGTTAATGTCACGTATTGATCTTTCGAATAAAAAAAAAATTTTGATTACAATTTAATTTTTTGTGTTATTTTTTACAATTTCAAGTTCTATCGGGCTTAAAAAAACACCCTATATTAGCTGATGAATCAAAATTTAAAAGGCACTTTGAATTAGTGATTAGAGAAGTTGTTCTCTCATACATAACCCTTTCTCAAGTATATTCGTTCACCAATCGATTACATCCTAAATTATAATATTGAAAACACTATATTTTTGAAAGTCAAAATTCATTTTCGAAATTGTTGTGATAAAAGTTTTTAAGGATAGTGTCTGATGATAAATGATTTTGATTTTGTTTTAAGTGAATATTGACTAATTAGAAAATGATGTTTTCTCGACCTGGGCAGAATAGCCTGCATGGAGTTTAGATTTTTTTTAAATTATATTATATTTCAAAGTTGTATTAAGTAGATTGTCTCTGAAGATGGCCGGATTGGCCGAAACGTCGGACTTATAAGAGAAATAAAAGGTTTTGAGACTATAATGGATAGAATTTAAATTATTTATTTTAAAAAATTTTACCAGTCTCTAGAAAATATTAAGATTATAAATAAAAAAGTTAAAATGTTATTAGCAATTTTTAAGGACATTTCTCAGAGTGAATCTCTGAAAAATGTTTTTAACATGTTAACACGTTTATCAGCAGTGTAATCCACCTACAGAAATCATGTTAAAAGAAATAAGATTTTAGGGAAATAATAACAAAACAGGTCACCATCAGGTTTTAATTATGTAATTATTATTTTCTTGGTTTATTCAAACTTCAGAGGTGACTGCAGCGGTTCCGGTTCGAATTTGGCTTAGGGGGTTGATTCGAGTTTGTCTCTGGCGGTCTTTCGAAATTAAAACATGACCGCTCACCATGGTTAGAATAGAGTGGTGACGTGTTGATAACCTCCTTCCTCCCCCGTATGTCAGAAATTACCTGGAAGGGTTATTTTTAATTAAAAAATAAATAAATAAGAAGTTCTTTTATCAAATTTTTTTTTTTCAAGTTGTTGAAAGGAACTATCAAGAAAGAGAAGTAAAACCGGTATAAGCTACAATGTCAAAACGTTTCACAGCGTGTAAAATATAACTTATTTAAAAATTTTCTGAATTCTTATATTACCACCCTTAAAGATTTTTCTAGACCTAATCCTCACCCAGAAAAATGTTTTTACCTGAGCTTAAAGGGAAATAACTTTTTATGAAAAAGATAAATATAGCCATTCTTCGACAGTTTATTAATTAATAAAGGATCAAGGACAACGATTAGAAAGATTAATTATGCAACATTTTTATTTTGATTTTTTTAGAAACTTATTTTTAAAAATAATTAAAATTTAAAATTATACAACATAGAATGGTCTAATGTGCTGAATGAAATGCAATAGATAACTGAAATTATTGCAGATATTGTCACATCGTTCCTTCATTTAGTAAGTAATAAAATATCGTGTTAGGCCAGACCTAAAAATTGTACAATTTTAGAAAAAGCGATCCAGTAACATTGAAACCCGTCAGATCGCACGGTCGAGCGAGATCATCGGCTAAGAGAAGACATCCAATCTCATGAAAAGCGTACCAAAGAGATTGAAGGAGAAATCGAAGGAAACACCATTTACAATAAAAAAACAAACAGATAATTTAATAATTAAAAAATATATATATATAATTCGTAGAATTGTTGTATAGCCTTTTCATGTAACATTTTTCTATTCACTCCGATTACAGTTATAATAATAAATGTTGTTCTAAACATAACATAATAAACTAAATTTATATGCATGGGTGATAAGATAACTAAAATATATAATTTTTATTTTCGCAAAAAGTTCATACCGTATTTTAATTTAAGAATGTTTAGCAGTTAAGATCCCGTTGTTCCCATTCCACAATTTTTTTTCTTCAGAAAATTATAACAATAAATACAAACGATGAGCTTTTTTATTCTTTAATCAAATCAACCTCTTCGAAAGTTAATTTCAACAAGTTATATATACACGATAAACTACACATTCATAAAAGCAAATAACATCTATTGTACAATAGGAGATCTCAGAAGTGTGAATAAATGTATTAAATTCATTTATTTACATCATTTATACATTATTTATTTACATCATTTATACATTATTATTTACATCATTTATTTATTAGCATTATTAGTTTTAATTGATACTTAATAGAGATTACAGAAAGCGATGGATAAAGCAATCGTTATTATAGAAACAAATTGATCGGTAAATAAATTGAAAAAGGAAATATGTCAACTCAGATATAATGCTAGTTTTTTGAAAGGTAGAATGTCATGTCGATTCAGTTTAAAAGAAGGAAATTCGCGAGAATTGTACTGAGTTTTCAAACGTAAATAAAATAAAACATGAAAATTGAAAAACTATTATTAGCTCTGTTAATGTTAATTTATTTTTTATGTACCTTATTTTATGCTGTCTCTATCCAATAAATGATTCTGTTGAAGCGTTTGTAATACTTATTCTTGAGGGTGCGCGAACTCATAAATGTCATTTCGATTGTATCAAAACATGTTCGAGTTTATAAGAAATAAGCTAAACTTGGAATAATTAAGCCTGCAAATTATATAAAGAGACTTTATCAGCTATATTAATGGGCGAGTGGATTGGAAACTATCAACTTCTCTATAAACTTATACAGTCCTAACTACTGCAAGAAGGGTCGATAGTTGGCAAAGATCCAAATCAACTTCCCGACAATTGCAGCTGGAATTACACAGTTCGTTTCAAGGCTGCGTTAGTTGAAGAGAAACTTATTCACAATGCTCCTTTCAAATTCGTAACAATGTGCCAGTTGTTTATGCGACCATACAACACGGAATGGTAACAAAAGGTGAACTGAACAATTTGGGAAACAGGCATTAAAATTATTTCCTTTCCTTAAATAATTTTTTAATTAAAATTGGTTTTATTTTAACCGCAATTTTTAATAGATTTATAATGCGTGCAGCTCGAATAAAACACTATAATAATTATCATTATTACACAAGTAATAAATATAAAAAAATATTGTATCTCAAACTATATTTCAAAATTTTTTTTCCAAAATTTATATAACCTAATTTAAATAAAAATGTTTAGTATTTGAAATAATTGTATGTCCACATACATCACTTTTCCTTACTGGTCCAACACAAACATCAGTTCCTCAGAGTGTGTGTAGTTCAACTGTGTGTGTAAGTATCATCTATTTATCACCAAACGACCATTTGGAAAAGTACGAAAATTACATTCGTAAACAGTTTTTGAAATGATTAAAATGAACAAGTTTCTATGAAAACATCCGAAAAATGCTTTTTAAACATGAGTCGAAAAAACACTACGGTGAATTTTGGCTATAACTAGTTCAGTTTTATTGGTTTATTTTTATTTTTATTATTTTGGACTTCCGGGGATCATGCAGTATCACCATTAGCTCTGAGATTATTCATTGTTTTTAGTTTTTGGACCTGTCTATATGTGTTTAACTTCTTTATTCCCTAAACTTCTTTATTCATTAAATTATTTCTTTTAATTTATTTATTCATTTAAGTATTTCTTTTAACTAACTTTTTGTTTTTTTAAATCTATATATTAGTTTGGTTTTTGTAAAATTTATTTATTTATTTGTAAATGATCTACTACTGCGACTATTATGCCTTTGGTTTGATTTGGCATTGGTATCTAATGATAAATTCGTTTAATTTGTTTAACGGACCACTAGAGAGAGTCTGGGAGAGTGAGTAGAAGAGAATAAAATTGTCAATTAAAGGAAATAAAATTGTGAAATGGAATGAAATTGTTAAATAGAAAAAAAATTAAAATATTTGTATTTAGTGTGTAAACGAGTGTTGATTGTAAGAGGGAAATAAAATATTGTTATCTCATGTTTGTCCAATGATGGATTTTTTTTTTATTGATTTTTTTTCCGATCCCTCTAAAACATAAATAAAAGTGAATTAATAGGTGCATTACTGTGAAAAGAAAAGTAATTTGTGTTGGGTCTTACCTTTTACTACCTTTGGTATTTTAAGGTTACCTGTTATGTTTAATGTTATATATGAACTATCCATTCTGAAAGGAGCTATTTTAAGTCCGGAGGTGAGGGGCCTCCTCGTGTTGTATCCAATTATGGATCGATTGGTATGCTGTGTATTGTAGCAACCCAATATATTTGAGAAGAATAGTTAAATAAAGCATTTTTCTCTAACTTAATAACCTTTTCATTGATTAATCACAAAACTTTCCATAAAATGTATATGCCTTAGTTATAGGCAAATAAAGTTCATAGCTTTTACCTGCTTTATCGTGGGAATAAATTATTTATGGAAAGCAACGTTATTAGCAACGACATTAGCAAAATTGTATTTAAATATGGCACCATAGCCTGTTAATATAAAAACATGATTTGGCTATTCTGCTCCCACCATTGTGCACAAGAAATCCGATTTGGTACATAGAATATTTCCTCATACTCAACAAAGAAAAAAAGAAACAATAGGTCCACTGGCAGACACAGCCGGAATAATGGCCGAAATGCTTTTTTTTTTTTTTGATTCAGGGTGGTCTGAAGCGCATAGGTCTATTGAAAACTGCAAATCGAAAAATTAATTAGATTACAATACTTTCTTTATCGGACAGCGATAGGACAGTAAAAAATACAACCAGGAAAGAATGTAAGGGGTGTGTGGTTTTTGTGTTCTGCGTTTTTTTGTTTTTGTTTTTTTTTTTATATAGTGTGGGTCTGGGGTCTCTTTTTTTGTTGTGCCCCCCCTTGCCGCGGACACCGGAAGACGCCGCGACTGCAATGCCGCCCTAGCCTATGCACCATGCAAGCTAGGACCAGGCCTATCCCTACCATCACGCCAGAGTCCAGGACACGCTGGCCAGCCACTGAAGAGGAAAGACGTCTTTCAGACACCAGTCGAGGATATATGGTTTTCACCATTCCGCCAACCGCTGAACCTGCACCGGAAAACGGCTAGAAGACGTCACTGCGGCGGCGAAGACGTCACACAGCAGATAAGTTATATTATATAAGCCATGAGACCACCCACGTTCTGTCATTGTCTTTTATAGTCAATATGATTAATCAATTAACGCACTCACACAATTTGCCCCTTCAGGGATTAACACTTGAATTTGAAAAGAAAATACATGCATGCTAATGAGCCAGAAAAGTCTCACAATTTTCAGCCCCCTTTTCCACACATGTATCATAATCTAAAAATACACTCGGGACACATACAGTATAGGACGAGCAAGCCCCGATGTAAATAGGGGGAAACTCAAAAAATGGTGGATTACCTATATCTTATAGTTTCGTCTGATGTTTGAGAACCATTGGGGTCTACAAGTAATAAAATTTGTGATGTTAAAAATTTTAAATTTTGCTAATTTATTCTGGATGTGTTATATTTTTTATGAATATTCAAAACGAAACCACTAATCAATTTCCAGTTTACTTTAACACGTAGTTTTGGTAGATATTTAAAAACAAAAAAAAATAACCTAAAGAGATAATTAATTTTTTTCTCAAGCAAGTTGTATAAATTAGGATTAGGGACACTAATAGAACTCAAGTTAATAATATCGAAAGCAAATTAAAAAAAAAAATTGAAGAGGTAAATGAGTGTATAGGTAAACCCATATTCATTTAATAATAGTTGCTATAATAATTTTAGTTGTTGTTATAATAATAATGAGAAGGTTACCCGTTGTTAGGAGGTGCTGTGGTGGGCTGCTTCGTCATTCCTCCACCCAGCTTGCTTCCATACCCTGTAAATAATAAAAAAAAATTTTCAATGCTTGTAACTTTAAATATAAATCAAAAGATAATTCTATTTTAAAATATATTTAACGGGAAATATAAAGAAATAAGGTATATTCATCTTATCATTTTAGCTCAAATAACGTTGGTTAATATTATTTCAGACATTTGACATATGAGAGCGAAAATATTTTAAAATACACAAACACAATTGGTATTAATTTGATTATTTCCAGGAAAATATTATTATTTTCTGTAATATTCATCATGAATGTCTCAATCAGTCCTACTACCAAAAAAAAATTATACTTTTAGGAAAGGTTATAACAGATATATAGATGGTTCCAAAAAAGTATTATTACAAAAATTAATGAATTAATAATCAATAAGACGCCACATAGCTCATTGGTGTGTTGACAATTAAGATATAGTTCATTTTTTTTTTCAAACATAGGTTCATAGGTAAATAGATTCAACTAACCGAATCAAGAAAAACCGAGGCTCCATCTGTATATAATTGTGATATGCTGGAAAGCAGGGCCTTAGGCTCACGTTACAATATGACAATTTTTAAAAATTGAAAATCTTGATGTTGTGATTTATCTTATAAGGAACAATATCATAAAAATTTTGGTTGATACGTTACGTTATTGCATATGAAGATTTTAGTTTTAAATCCACTATTAATTTTCATTTTCTAATATTTTATCAATTCTTTTCAATAAATAAATAAATAGCGGAGTATCTCAGTGACATAGGCACTCCAAGAACCCGTTTTTGAATCCGTATGTGGCAGATCATTATTAATTCTCTACTGAAGCCGTGAGCCAACCGAGTGGGTTTGGGGGGCCTCTGGGGTCCACTTAGCCTCTATAAAGTAGTTACCCTTATGGAAAATATGGCGGTTGAGTGTGATCTTGAACAAATCACCTCCTTGTACAACCGTTGTTGAAGAAGCGATAAAAAATACTGAACCCCTGACTTCGTGGGTTGTAGTAGTACATATTAATTTTCATTTTCATAAATATAATTAGTCCATGCATCATTTGACAATATATTCTCATAAATTGTCAAATTAATTTTGATTATGTAGCCACAGTAGCAGTCGATTACTAATTTTGATGTACAATAATTGATCATTTTGTATGACTTCGCTTATTCAGATAATACATCAGACAATACTTATCAGATATTGTTTAGATAATACATAATTAAGTTAAAATATAACAAAATCCAAGATTTCCAGATACACCACTTTAGCTTTGGACCAACGATATAAAAATTGTTTTTACTGAGGTATAAATAAATTTATTTTATAGTTTTAAATTTATTATACTATATTTACAGAAAGTATAAATAATTTTTAAAAAAATGAAAAGTTAAACAAAACAATCACGTCTATCACAGGCATGCTTGAGTACAATATATATAAATTACAAGCTAACCAATTAAAAAAAATATCATTGTTGTTTTATAGTATCTTTTATTTACCTAAATCTATATTTTTTTATTGTATTATGTAATTAAAAGGATTAAACTATGGTTTCAACTGAACTATGTATACTAGTTATTTATATTCTATTGGCTGAAATTCTATGAAAAATGAAATTCATTAAACAACTTATAAAAGTAATATTTAATCGTCGATGCAAAAAAAAAAAAAAAAAATAGATACGATATTACATCTAATTTTGGATGAAAATTGTTATCTCCGGGAAACGTAAATAGTTAACCCAAGAAGAACGCAGGTTGTTAACTGCGAAACCGTAAGGCACCTGTGGTTGAGGACTAGCGCAATATTAGGAGGAGGTTAAATAGCTTTTAAATTAATGGCGGGATCATGAGATGATATATTGTATAACTGCGGAACAACTATGGCCGAAACGCCCCTTCATTTGGGTATATTAGCAGTTTCTTCTCGTACGGCCCAAGGAGGTAAATGGGATGAGTTAATTAAATACATAAATACATCGTTAGGTTGGGAAATTACATTCTCATTTTGAAGTGGGGGGTAAGAAGGACGGTGTACGAGAAAACTTAGTTGATTGTTAAAAAAAATTGTAGTGGATATGGGTGATTTTCTGTAGATACATTTCCTAAAATCTCAATATTAAAAATTCATAATTTCCAGCAGCAAAAATGTATACCACTACATTAATACAGTATACATTAAAATGAGGAAGTGAAGGGTAAGTAGGGGAGCGAAAAATTGGCTTATGGAAGGAGAAGAAAAATATAAAAATAAAATAAACTTTCGAAACTTCAAACAGTTTAATATTAATTAAAGAAACACAATGCCTATATAGCTAAACTATCTACATAGAAAAAATCACTCAATGATAAAATCTAATCACATAGCCAATTAAAGAAAAAATTAAGAATTGTAAAGTCATTTTAATATTGAAGAAACTCCATATTGAATCTGTACTTGAAGTTGTATAAAAACTATGGTGCAGTGAGCGCATCACACAACTTTCCCTTATTTCCCCAAATATTTTATATGTTAGTGGGCTCAAGTTGAATTGAGCGCTATATTTTTGGTTTTTGACTAAAAAAATCTGAAGAAATCAGTTAGTGAATTGAACAAACAATCAATTAATTGTAGATCAAATATGAATTTTTGAAACTTCCTAACCAAGCGGGTACCTTTCCTTACCAAAAACGAGTTTTAAAGTTTTTATTAACTTCTTATAAAACTATTATTGTGATGAAATATAGCTTCCATAGTAGAAAAAAAAAGTAGTGGCATAGTTCTCAATTCTTCCAATTACTGACGCTGAAGTTGTAAGGTGAAAATGGACCAGATGTATTAATTACACATTTTCAGAGAGTAACCTATAATCAACAGGATAGAAACAAAAAAAAGACGAATTCAAGATAAAAAATATTTTGAACAAAAATTGACATAAATTTGTAAGTTAAACTGACAGTTGAATGTGTATATAAAAATCTTTTAAACAACAAATATCATTTTAATGTTTAAATAAATAAAATTTTTAAGATCATAAATAAACGAATATCATATTTCTTTGTTTCAGCCATAAACTTATATCAAGTGTAGTATTAAAAACAGGAAAACAATAGAGAAGAAAATACTTTTTAAAAGCAATCTGTCTTGTATACGAACATAAGAGACTCCCATAGTTACTTATGTTTTTATTTAGCTATTACTCTATTATAGGTATGAATAATAAATTAAAGCTTATATTATATCAAACTTATTTTATGAATATAAGATTTGAGATGATGATCCTAGAGCAGTGATTACTCTTGCATGAATGATTTCGAACTCTATACTAATAATGAACCCGAATAACCTTAGTAGTCTATAGTAAAAAGGAATTCAGAAAAAATTTCTTTAAAAAAAAAAGGCTTTGGTGTTTAAAAATTGTCCACAATATTCAGCGAGCATTAGAAAGGTTAAATAATACATGGAACTAAGGCTTCTGAATGAATCGTCCAGCTTTTTTTTTATTGTAGTGCAATAAGAAAGGAATGAAGGAAGAAAAACATCGAAGAGGCGTGCCAAATGCAATAAAAGGTCCAGGAACAATACTTTATACAGAACGAGGTACCATTACGCTAAAAGACATGAAGGTTTCACTGTGCGTTCACCGATCTGCAAAGTTTCACCCACCGTTACCGAAAACGACTCCTTAAAACAATGGAAATCGAATTTTTAAGGAAAATACTTTAACTAAATTAGTATAAACAAATATTTGCCAAATGGTTGATTTCCGGATAGTTTTTAAATATCAAGTCATTGGGACGAGGTCTTACTTTCTGTACCATTGCCGATTCATTCGACATACTTATAAGAAAAAAGATGATGCCGAAGCGTGTCATCAGATGATAAGCTTGAAAATAAAGTTATTTGATTATTGAAAGATACGACAGTTAAGCTAAACGAATAACGAATTGATTTTAAAAAACAAATTTATTTTGAATGTGGTAGAGAAATGATAACATAAACTAGAATAGTAACGACCTAAGCCTACTATTAACACAAGGACAGAGAGAATTAAGTCCGAGTAAAATAAATATATTCAATTTTAATTAGTTATAACATAGTTCAGTGAGTAATATACATATAATCCAAAATTATCCTATTATAACTGACAATCTATAATAAATACTATTTTAAACATCAATAGACTGGGGAGACTTATGCATTTGAATCAGTCATTCAAGGTGAACAACACAAATGCTGCTTATTATTGACCTATAATCTTTTTTTTTTTTTTTTTTTTTTTCTGACTTCCTAGAAAATTATTAAAATCAATAAATATATACAAACAGAAGGAAAAGTATATATACAGAAAATAGATATCTTGGATTGCCAGTGTGGCATTATAAGATAAGCTGCCGGGTCCGCTGAATATAAGGCGGTGTCGTCAATGATGGCATGAGTCTGCCGTGAGCGTACTAGGAATAGGGAGGAGCTATTCCGGCTGGCGTTGATGAGGTGATGACCTCAGGCTGTAGAGCCAGAAGTCCCTCCCAAGGGATCAGAGAACATCAACCAAGGGAACAGTGCTCTGCCACCTCCCAGGTCGTGGTGGAGGGGTGATTTCTCTGAACAGAGGATTGGCACAGGCTTTCAGCCCATCAAAGAACTTGATGTGCCTACGGCCTATGAATTCTGGCACGGTTGGGAGTTGGAAAATCATCATGTATATTCCACATTTAAGAGAGAGCTATGCACCTGAGAAACGGGAAGGGAGGCAATAGTCGCTATAATAATTTTTGGTGTTAATGTCCGATAGAGATTGATTGACCTACTTTGGTGTTAAGGCTGAAGGGATTACTCCACATAAACCATGCAATGGGGTAAATTGTTTTAAGGACAGATCCTTAATGAAACAAGGTTCCAAAGCAGATGTATGGGGGATAGACAGATCTAAAGACCGCATCTCCATATCTTTAGGAAGGAACACCTCACTAAAACTTAATAAAAGAGGGTACAAGGGACAAGCTCATTTTTATTGAAAGTCAGGCGGTCATCTATGCGCTGGGTAATTATCAAACCCATTCTAAATCAGTGCAAAATTAAGTTGAAGTCCTTAGTCAAGAAAGTACAGATTGAATGGGTGCTTGGGCACAAAGCCATTGCAGGCAAGTAGCTAGCCTGGCCAGAAGATCTGCACCTAATCCCATATGTGGTCCTAGTACAAGAAGTGCAACACTTCTGTGTATGGACTAGATTATCTTAAGGTGCATAACAGGAGATGTGTACAGGAGATATATACTATATACAGAAACCCTGTCGACTTAATAAACATCTCTTTAATATGATATTAACAGTCACCTATCAGCAGGCAGGGAGATGAGACCGCTTAACAGATCATATGTAGATGTGATCATTGGCTAGCGCACGATTCCTCATTTTTGGACGAGATGGTACCGTTGCTTTGCAAAACAGTTGATAAGAACACGACATCCAATTTTGCAAAGGTTCAACAGAGCAAATTACGGTATGCAATAGGCCCAGTGTGGCCGCGTTGCACACAACATCGATAGATGATGGCAAAGCAAGTTATAACTAGCCCAATTTTTAAAGAATGAAAATCGAAAATATGAAATACAGAAATATGGAAAAGTGATCTCCACAAAATGTACAAAATATCGGTAAGGTTTATCATGCTGTTCAGCTCTCCTGATATCTATTTAATGCTAATATTCTGTTTGGTAGTCTTGGAAGGATTTAAAAAAATCAATAACTACGGTTATATGTGAAGCTCAGAGAGATATGCTCTTTGTATCTGCCAGAGTAGTGAGAAGCTTCCGAAACCTTTCATAAAAACATGATATAAAAGGTGATGATAAACCTTCTCTATATAGGAAGCATTATTGAAAGAAAGAAAAAAAATTAAAAGTGACATTATTAATAAAAATATTTCCTAATAAAAAATGCCCGGAATTTTCCCTTATGATAAAATTAACTTAAAACGATCTAAAAAAAAAAAAAAAAAAAAGCTGACACTTATCACAAAAGATAGGAGGGCAATTGGTGCCTGAGAGGGGCTGTATAACGAGGGGAGGAATGATATTAAAACTTATTGGAGGGGGAAAAGATGAAGTGGCAGCTAATAAAACTGACCCTGGTCGTGAAGAAGGTACTAGATATTACCTTCTTTTTGTAACAATACCGAGCCTTCCTGGTCTTTGCAATTGGTCTTGCAAATTTGGTGCGGAAGTTTCCGAGGATCTTTTTCATTTAATTCAAGTGATAGCCTAACGAAGGTTCTAGAGGTTCATTTCATTCCGCAACTCAACAAATACTCTCAATACAGTATCATATTTAGCTAGCAGTTTTAACTTCCAAAATTGAATTTGTAGGACATTAAAGTGAATTTCTTATAGCTTGTAATAAAAAAATAAACAATTTCAATAATGTTAAATAATTCTTCAGAAATTAAAAACCTATAATCTCGATTTTAGATGGAAAATAATTCATAAACATATGCAGGACATTTGAAAAGCTATTAGCAATATTTAGGAACGTTAGAGTACACTTCAAGAGCAAAAAATATTTATATAGACAATGGTACAATTCTCTACCATTTTCTATGATTATTTGAACGATCAATTTTACAAAATTAATATTTAGTGCTTTTTTAAAGCAAGTCAAGTTTATTGTTGAATAGAAAACCATAACTAAAAAAAATATTTATGTTAAGTAGTTCTACATTTTTCATGTGTAAACTAGATAATTTAATTATAAATTTCAAGTTTTCATTTAACACAGTTCAAAAGGGTGTATTGGTTATTTGTATTGTTTTTTTTCTGGAAGAAATTACATTTGATTACTTACTTTATACCAATATCTGAATTTTTAGAGCAGTTTGTCATTTATCCAACTTCTTCAAGAAAAAAATTGATACAAATGACCAACATAACGTTTCAAACTGTAGTAACTGAAAACTTGAAAGTTAGAAACAAACTGAGATGAATATAGAAAAGAAGACATACCATTTGATTCAAGGCAGTGAAATAGCACATGCGGTATCAACTGTGATTGGCAGAACAATGAGTTAGATAGTGGACAAATGGTCCAAAACGTTTTCAGTAAGTTGAGTTAAAGTAAGTAAGTTATAAAAGATTAATATCATCTAGGAACAAATAATACAAAGTAAACTGGATAAAAGTTGCTTTAAAAATGTAGAATTTGTCTTTATTAAAACCAAGTGAATGGGGTTTTCAAGCGGCAGAACAAGTTTTATTTATAATTAAAGTTCTAAATATTTTTCTAATTTATTTTTATATGCTTCCTTCAGGACTAATTTCCAAGATTTCTTACTTTTTAGAAAACTGTCCTTGTTTAACAATCTTTAAGTATATGTTAGCTTTAGATTATAAATAAGTTTAGATTATAATTAAGTTTAGATCTGTTGGAAAATAATCTGGTTTTCAATTTTAGTTTGATATAAAATGTGATGAGAAATTCTGTTTTATCCTCTAAGCACACCAGTGATTACATACCCAAAATCATTATTAATTAAAAATAGAGTTCTTATTAATACACAATATAAAATGAAATATTTATTATTAGTTCTATTTTTTTTTTTTCGATAGCCCATAAACTTTAGAATACAGATCTTTAGCCGCATCTACATGAACAGCACGTAATAACCTGAAAATCCATCGCCTACGATAGGTGGAAGAAAGCTGCCTAGAGAGTATACTCCATCATAGCGGAAAAATAATAAATGTAGTTCAGATATTATAAAATAATATTGTGTAATAACGTAGGTTCCTAACAAGTCTTCTGGTTGAATGTTTCTATCAAATTATTTGTATGATGTGCGCCTTAAACATAATTCCAGCGGGGTTAATGGTTGGATTGATATTAGTGGATGTTATTTTAAAATTAATTTGAAAGAAAATTGACTTAAATTGAAGAAACAAAAATTTATTGAATTATTTAAAACATGGTTGTATGTAGTTGCCGCAGAAACCATTTCTAGTTAAACTGGATTACTGAATTTTGATTGATTTAGTCTATTGATATTGTAATTAAAAATGTTAATGGTAATGACGAAAATGAATGTTGAAGAAGTGAAATAAATTAGATGTGCACATAATTCCAGGCTTCTTTCTCTTCCTCCTCCGCAGCTCTCTCCTCTATAGTTTGGAAGCCACTTCCTAAATTGTCTACTCACAAATGATAAGGTTGATTTTCAATAAGAAAAAGAAAATGATTTTACAAGAGAAATGGCTCTTTCATGCACTTAGTTTCTTCTTCTCCTTGTTGGTAAGGTTTTTGGAATTGGCCATAAGTGACACTAGTATAGTGCTAATATTTTTGGGGGTTTAGACTTCGTTTTAGAAGAAACATATTAACAATTACCACACAAATGTACATAACCCAGTCAATTTAAAACATTAAATGAGTGAAAAAGAATATTTAAAATAACAAATCAATTGCTATAAAATTTAACTTAAGAACTTTATTGTTCGTACATAATTTTACCAAATTCAAATTGTACTAAATAAACGGAGTTCATTTTGGGTTTCAGCACACCAAATTTGACAGTCTCCCTGCTTCCTTCAATACAGTATTCCAGTCTATCACTCCATCCCCCCTTCCTGCGAGGTGACAGGGTAGGAAAGGTTCCAAAAACCATATTAACATCACCTCATAACTCCATCTTCTGATGCTCCCCCACCCCCTCCCTCACACTTCTTTTCGACTTCTGACTGTTTTTCTTATTATTTCACCATTACCGATCGTCTTTATTAATTAATGCTTTAATTTTATCTTATATGCGATACAACACGAGGATGTCCCTCACCTCCGGACTTAAAATAGCTCCTTTTAGAATGGATAGCTCATATATGACATTAAACATAACAGGTAACCTTAAAATACCAAAGGTAGTAAAAGGTAAGACACAACACGAATTACTTTTCTTTTTCACAGTAATGCACTTACTAATTTACTTTTTTTTATATCTGTTTTAGAGGGTTAAAAAAAAAACATAAACATCAATCAAAATTATAAAATAAATATTTAAATGTTTCTTTTATTAGACATAAGTAATTTTTTTAATGAGTGCATAAATTAAATTAACATATACAAATTATAAAAGAGATAGTGAGTTATGACTTAGAAAAAGTTATTTTGAGATTTCAACACTGAATGAGTAATTACCTGTACTAAATTTTTATTTTATTCTTTATGCCGGCAAAGTCCAATAAATATTACATTAAGTTGAATACTGTAATTGGTTGACATTAAAAGCATCGTTTTAATGGAGTGTGAGTCCTCATTACAAAATCAACCCAATTCTTACCCACATCATAATGGAGCCACCGAAAATATTAGTCTTATTACCACAATAACTCCTAATAAGATAATGATGGGGATTCAGTTTAAACAGAAGACAACCCTGGCAGATTTGGAAGGTGCAGCAGCATTCTCTTCTAATGTAATGAACTGCTGCAGGGTGAACTTGGAGACAAAAAGCAGCAATTCGGTGAGCCGTAGCGCCAACGGGGACAAAAGCGATCTTAAGAAATGAGCCATGGATCATGCATCAAACACTATCCGCCGTTCCAATACAAAGCCCCAGCCTCCAGGATCCAGCCAACTCCTATTGTAGCCTTCCCATTCAACACCGTATAATTTTCCAGATGTCTCATCAGCCCCCTCTTGTAAAATGGCTCTATTTCCGCCAGGATGGTAATGGTTGTTGCTGCATAAAAGCTGAGATCGAAAAGGAATTCATAGAGATTATAAATGTATAGTTGTATTTGAAAGAAATCATTCCATAGAAATCTTGAATTAGACAAGTAATTAACTGATGTACCATAATTTTTATATTATAGGTCTTTTACTTATTTATATTATAAAAATTCATTTTCAATTCAAACTATTACCAATAATTGTAATAATAAAGATGAAGTTTTGACACTTAAAACATATATAATTGGTACTTTGTAAAAGGTATTGAACTTTTCCATAGGATAGGCCTCCTAAGCAACCACTTAGATAGGTGATCTCTAAGCCTCCACAATTACTAAGTAGTTTCCTCTTCCCAAATATAGCCTACAGGAGCCTATTCACCTCAGGTATTGGGAGTTGATTCTACACCTGTCATCTATTAAGACCCGATTAATGAGTATTAAAAGTAATAGTTCTTTCTCTTTGAATTGTAACGATTCTCTGAAACAATTATAAGAATTTTAAAGTCAATTTTAACGAATTCGTAAACCACGGAATGCCATGAAGTATTTCCCGCCTAATAATTTTATAATTTACAAAGTAATATTTTAAGATGATGAAACAGATTTTTAATCTTTTAATTTTAAGATTTTTCTTTTTGCTGAACTGCTCTTAGTTTTGTAGTAATTTGCCGAGAAAGTCAAGTGTCAAATTGGATGCAAATATATAAATTTATAATTTTATTTGAGAATTCATTTAGCTGAACGTATTCACTTGAGTCTCGGAAAAGAAAAATATAATGCCTTTTAATACCTAGGTAAGTGAGATGTTTCTTGGTTTGTATTGTCTGGCTGCTTCTATCGGATTCAATAAGCTCTTGAAATATTGCCGCCACCTTTCTTGCACTTCTTCATCTAGCATTAGTATGTTGCCATATGATCGACTTTGATTAGGTTGGTTCTCCTGCCCGGTGTAGCTAACGCTATCCACTATATTGTAGAACTTGAGGGGCTTATTTCTATTTCTTGAGTTTTCAATCATCTTTTATAAAACTTTCATTGTGTATTCTAACAGCCAAAGTTTATTTTACAATTGGTTGAAGTCACAAGTTAGTAATAACCATTTTCCCCCCAGCTAAATGCCTGTACCTTTATTGACCCCCTATCTTGACCATCTTCCTACAATTAATTACATAGGTTAACTGATAATCTAATAATTAATGTTTACAAATATATACATATTGCAATTATTCCTATAAAATTGGTTATCTGAACAAAAAAAAAATTGTGAAAATGTCAACGACGCTGATAAAGTGATGATCCTGTACTGTTATTTTTAGAGAGGATTCAGTATACGTATACGAAGATAATGGTTTTTGGTGTTATCGGTATTGAACCCAACGGTTCATGGACCTTTATATGATCAAATTAGAAGTTTACATATTGATTTGAGACAGGATCCTAGCTACCACGATCGAACTCTTCTCAAAACAAGGATCCTCTAAGACAGCACTTACTTGGAGCCCACTCAACCCCCAGAGCCTATTGTCACAGCGCCCCCTGGCGGCCACGGGGGCAAGGATAATGATTACTGTAGAGCCCGAAAAGTTTCTGATAGCCCTCGGTAAATATGGAGGGCGGCGGCGGAGCGTGGCCGAACAAAGGCACGACAAGGCAGCACTTTTCTTTGAGGGCTCTTTCAGGCTAATTCACAGCCGAACTCTTTATCTCTTTGTAAGGGGAATAGTCCTACTCTCTCTCAGTAAAAACCATGCGTCCACAGAAACAGCTCCTCCATTTCAACTACAACTTTTCCTTTAAGTGTCTGGAAAGATGAGTGTTTTAAGGACTATTAGGTAGGCACGATTGTGGCAATGAAATGATGAATGACTAAAAATAAGGTTCATTTGTTAAATAACTTTTTTAATCTCTCTATTATGTAAGAAAGTATCTTCGTGCAATATTTTATTTTACATAATAAGTGGAATAATAAAATAGGTCGGAAAAAATTTAGTTTAACTGGTACAGAACGCATTTTGCGAAAAAAAGGGACAAATGAAAAAGCTAAACTGCATCAAATCATATAGACTTTAACCGGCGTTAATATGTCATACCCAGTCTTTATAATAATACAAACCCATTGGATTATATATATGTATCCATTACTAAACTTTAGTGCTTATCCATTAATACATTTTTTAAAAATTAAAAATGAGAGTTTGTTCGCCTTTTGGGGGACAGGGGATACCTCCTCTTTCTAGAAATATTAAATTATAAGTTATTAAAAATCATCATCTTTGCATTTTCACCTTTTATTTTCATGTTTGGGTGTAGTATAATATGGCACAGTTAAGTGACATTCAAACATGGCAGGAAGGAAGGTACAGGTGGCAACCATTTATCCCAAACACTTATGGGTTCTGAATAATCATACATATATAGAACATCAAATATAAAATAAAAATTCACATACTTATTATTAAAAAAAAAAAGGTACTTGTCAAGATTATTAGACACAGCTGCTCGACTTCATCTGGTTGACAATAATGTTAATTATAAAACACCTAGAAATAATTATGTGGGGTTTAAAAAATATTCACATTTATAGACTACATTAAGAATTTTATTCTATCGGTGCTTTTCATGTTCAATATTATTACTTCACTAGAGTTTTTTAGACTAAAGATAATGAAGAAAGATTGGAGAAGATGGTCGGGGGTGCGGTCAGCAAAGAAACAACATAAATAAACAAAAAACTTATTTATTTATGCCGACGTTTCGACCTGAGTTTCAGATCTTCATCAGGGCTATAGAAAAAGATATAACAACAACATTTAGAGAAACATAAAATTGAAAAGAAATAGTTTACAAAACAAGTTTGGAATTATACAAAATATTGAATTGAATCATAAATAATAAAAAAATGGTAATTGATAATTGAACAATACAAAAAATAATTGGTTGATACTCATGGAATTAGAAGGTAGTTGATTGAAACCTGTGAAAGATGAAATATAATATTATGTGGGTGAGAAGATATGTACTACATGTGATATGAAGCAGTGTCTAAAAAAACTAAAAAAAAAAAAAAAAACTAATATTGAATCTATAAATTGAACAACATGACAGAAAATGAAATATAGTGCGTGAGTGACTTATATCTTAACTCTGTAATTCAGATATAAGTCACTATTTATTATTCAATTCAATATTTTGTATAATTCCAAACTTGTTTTGTATACTATTTCTTTTAAATTTTATATTTCTCTAAATCTTGTTGTTATCTCTTTTGTTCTATAGCCCTGATGAAGACCTGAAACTTCGGCATAAATAAATTTTTTTTTGTTTATTTATGTTGTTTCTTTGCTGACCGCATCCCCCCTCCCACCATCTTCCCCAATCAGTAATCTACGGTGAACTATCTACACCTCATAATGAAGAAAGGTTTGTACAACACCCAAAAGCTGTAAAACTAATTAATATTGTTATTTACCTAACTAGAACTGAATCTTCATAATGATCCTTAGATCATTAAAATTCCTAGGTTGTAATTGTCCCAATGCACCTTTAACTCCCAGTAACAGAAAGCAAAATTTATTAAAACGTTATTTAATAAAATCATGCATTGATTCTGATTGTAGCTTGCGATGTAATTGACTGTTTCTTATAAGCCAAGGGGCATCTATTGCGATCTTTAGGACCTTGTTTTGGGATTTTTGTTTTCGTACTGGGATGTTGCACTCAAGTATTCACAAGCGTGTATTCCTTAATATTGTTTTATTAATCGGAATGATTGTTTCTTGTTTTAATCTACATTTTCTACTGACGAGAGAACAGCCTCGTGTTGATTTGTGTTGATGTCGATGGGGTGATCCGCAGGAAGGATTTCATTGTAACTTTACACAATTGAGAATCAGTTCAAATGGGTCATATAGTATAAGACTCTTCACAATGGACTAAAATATTTAATAACGGAACCTTTAAAATAGTTAATAGTAAAAAAAATGCTTAAAATATGATTTTCGAACCAAAAATCAAACTTTACACACTTCAGATAATGAAATTAATATAAATTAAAAAAAAAAAACTTTTTAAAAAGGTTGTGGGAAGGTATAAAATGGGTTGCTAAGCGTGTGGTTGGGATTTGGAATGGGGCCCACGTAAAATAAAGAAGATGGGGCTAAAGGAGAACGGAATGGAGACCACGTACTCACTGTTATCCTACGGCTCCTCCTTTTCCAAATCTCCTTTCTCTGTCTTCCCTTCCCATCCCATTTACACAACGCAGATCATAGTCTTAACGAGATTACCTATGTAACTATATGCTCAGTACTTACATTAAAGCAATACTAATATTATCGAACTTGCATTCTGTAAAATAATTTGCATGTACAAATAAAAAAGGATTATATTCTTATAAAATTTAATAAAATATAATTAATAAAAAATTAATTTCAACTTGAACTATCATCAATAATTAAGATAGTCTAAAATTTATTGTACATTAACCATTCTCTAATCGTGACAGTCTCTCTTTAACGTAGGCATGAAACGGGATTTAACTGATGAAAAAGTTGGAGACTTAACCTACTCATCTATCTTGGCCATGCATAAAAAATCACATGCGAGTATATCTACAACTCGTTGATTTGTGTTATAAATGTTGTTTATAAAAAAATTAAATACATAAAAATGTTCGTAAACCTAAAACGCACAATTTTAGAGTATCATTTAAAAATATCATACCTACCTGAAATTAAAATAATTCATCAAACAACGTTTACTGACAACAAATAAAAAAACAAACATAAAAAAAGAAGATATAGCAACTGAATTATGACAGCATATGATGTAGAGTGATCAGAACTTAATTTGCATGTCATTCTGCATCACCTGAAAGTGGACCATTTCAAATTAGCCATCATCAAAACATGGGATGTTGATGAAAAATAACTTTAAAAAGTGCACTGTTCGAAGAGAATAGCCTGAAGTTTATGTATTTCAGTAGACATAGTTGTTTAGTATCTGGGAATCGGTAGTCTTAGGCGGGCTGTGAGCAGAGCATTTGTAGACCGGTGTGTTGAAGCTTACCTTAGCAACCTCAAGAGTCCAGCGGCGCTGGTTCGATTCCAGCGTGGGTCTGTTGACTTGGGAATGATAGTCTCACTGAATGAAAACTCGACTCTGCATACTACATATGTGCAGAATACGCGTAATTAACATACCTAAAAAGGATAATGCAAAACTAAAAAAAAAAAATATAACAAAAAATGTCTTTGAAGAGTAATTTTAAATCCCAATGTTAAGTCACGTAATATTAAATTGATTATAATGGCACTTAAATATAATAAAAACTAACTATAGGGTGTTTTTTTAAGCTAGATAGAACTTTAAATTGTAAAAAGTAACACAAAAAATTAAATTGTAATCAAAATTTTTTTTT
>NW_027106137.1:251408-253478 GCF_000696795.3 Halyomorpha halys | reverse complement strand
TGCAGAATACGCGTAATTAACATACCTAAAAAGGATAATGCAAAACTAAAAAAAAAAATATAACAAAAAATGTGTTTGAAGAGTAATTTTAAATCGCAATGTTAAGTCACGTAATATTAAATTGATTATATATTGATTATATTATAATATTAAATTGATTGATTAAATGACTAGATAACAATGGACTATACTTTGAGTATAAATTGTGTTTTAGATCAAAGAAACAATAATACAAATATTTGGTTGAAAAACAATCAATTGTTTTTATAAACCCCATTAATTACAACTTGAACTATCATCAATCAGTAACTATTGTTAATAGTCTAAATGTACTTTACGCACTTACATTATTCATTCTATAATCGTGACAGTCTTCTCAACGTAGACCAGAAACGGCTTTTAACTGATGAAAATGTTTTGAAAAGTAATTTTAAATCGCAATGTTAAGGTATGTAATATTAAATTGATCATACTGGCCCTTAAGTATAATAAAAACGTACTACCTCAAATAATAAAAAGTAAATGATTTCATTATAATTTCTACATTATACCGCTCCCTTAATCATTTCTAGGGTAATAGAACCCGGCGAGGAGCGAGAAGGATTTAATTTATCATAACAAGACAGTCTGTTTCATTGCATCATAAAGTTCACCTAATTATAGAATAATTAAATAATATTAAATTCTAGAAAATGTAGACATGATAGAAACTATAAACTGAGGCAACTTTGTAGCCCCGTTCACCCCAAAAGTTTTAATTATTTTTTTTATATTTAATTTAAAAGGCACTTAAACGAACAAACGAGTACAACTCTAGTCGGAGATTAATCTTAATTCAAAAAAAAGTTTACTCTTAATCCCTAATGCTTGAAATTTAGTTTAATTTAATAAGCATTTTTTCCTGACTAATATACACTAGCCAAAAAATGTCAGGAAACACTAACTACATAAAATTGATATTTATTTTTCTCCTATCTGAAATAGTTTATTTTCCGAAACAATATTTTTATCTTATTATATTACAAAACAAACACGGAACTATTTTTTAACGAACACCGCATTATAAGATCGATAAAAAAATAATGCAAACTAAGTCTGGAAACATTAGTGTCAACTGATCCTACAGAGCAGCAAAACAATAACAATAGATTATGCTCACTATTTCCTAAAAGTACAAAGGTCAGGATACTATGAATAAAATAAGTTATCATATTCAGTCAGTGATTAGCTTTTATAATGGAAGTGCCTGAGCCCATTCGTGCACTGATTGTTTCGTTTAAAAATCAAGGTAAAATTTTGCGTGATATCGGAAGGACAATAAAACTCTTAGGACAATTTTAAAAATATTCTAAAGGTATGATGTATTAAGTAGTGCACGTAGCAGGCGGCCTCCAAAACTTAATAATTTACATAAAATATTAAAAAATGAACCATCCAACCAACAAGCTCTCCGAGCATTGCAAATAACCAGTCAACTTACGATGTAACAGGTACTGCTCAAACAATTAGAAACAAGTTAGGACAAAGTAGTTACGTCGGCCATAAGTAACCATACATAAGTAAAGTAAATCGTAAATGCTGTTTGGATCTTGCTAAAGCTCACGTAGAAAAGCAGTGGAAAATATAACAGATTCCCATAACGATAATTATGGGAATCTGTAATATACATTGTTCATTAGTGACCCAAGAAATTGGGTCTTGATCGGTCATTCATTTTTCAGCAATATAATGACCTGAAGCATGTGGCGTGAGAACTAAGGAGTAGCTAATATATAATGCACCCAAGTTACTAAATACACCTCAGTCCTGAGATTTGAATCCTATGGAACGTTTATGGGATGAAATTAAACGTCGAATAAAGAGAAAAGCGAGAGAAAGCTAAGAAGAGTTATAAACCGCTTTACAGGAAGAATGAGAGAAGATCCCAGTAGAAGTGACAAATAAATTGGTTAGATCAACGATTATTAAAAATAATCCGAAATAAAGGTGGGCCTACAAGTTTCTAAAACGTATAATAATAATTATTTATTTTAATTTAATTTAAATATTTTAATATTTGTTATATAGGGG
>NW_027106137.1:247851-250476 GCF_000696795.3 Halyomorpha halys | reverse complement strand
GAAGAAAAAAAAATGTTATCTATCTATTATATTATATCATGTCAAAATATGTAACTTATATTTGTCCAGTCACGGATGTAACTGCAACCTGATGTATTTGGGCAGCATGAATGAATGAAGTATTTCTTTCTCTACTCCAGACTTATTTTGCATTGATATTTTTTAAACTATTGTTGACATATATACTATCTATAATATTGTATTTATACAAAAATATAAATTGCATGTTTGTAAATGCGTTTTTTTACTAATAAAGTATTAAGATTCAGATATTCCACTTCATTAATTTAAGAGTAGTCTCTGTACCCATTCTATGTTTGGTGTATTATGTCAAATTTCAATAATGAGCCTATGTACTCAACCAAATAAAATAAAAAATTATCTATTCCTCCTCAAAATTTGTGGCTTTACGCTCAATAATACGAGAAATCAAAAAACTAAACTGGTTATTTAAAAGGTCATAAAATCAAGTCCCCAGAAAAAATAATGTTCGAAATCAGACTATTTTCAGTAGATATACTATATTGAACAGTGTAACTATAATTTAAGAATGATGAAGATAGATCTCGTAGCGCTTCGAGGTGAATGTATATCGAAAAAGGTGCAATTGTAGAAGTGCTTCTTCGATGACTTCATTGAAGAAAAGTGGTGGAAGAATCTTTAGGGTATTCTATACTACAAGGTTAAATCTGGAAAAATTCATGACCTGTTGAGGAAAATAACTTTTTCATTAAAGAAATATTTTTTTAATTCTATTTTTATATTTTATAACTGTTATTTTCTTCCACTATCCTCCTACTACTACACTACACTTCTAATATCCTTTCTTCTCCCTCGTAATTCACTCACTCTCTATCTCTCTCACGACCCTCATTATTTTATTTTTTACATTTATTTCTCCATAATATTTTATTATGTTACTGTTTTTTCACAATCAGGTAAAAGCCACACACTAATAAATAATGAGCTTGGACCTTATAGGTATTTTTTATCTATACTTAGTTAAGTATACATTTCTTTTTCCCATACCAATTTAAGGAAAAGATGAGAATTTCTATTGCATTGAAGTGATATTTTGTTCATATACTGAATTTCTATTGCACGATGTAATTTGCTACTAATAAGTTTGTATGTTTTAGTTGCAGATAAAAAAAATCCACATAACACAAAACAAAAGATTTTGCAAGAGTATCTGTATAACCATAGGTTTATAAATTCTTCTTGTGAAATAACGTAACCAAAAACTTTAACATATACCAGCTTTAAGCAAAAGTACAGAACATCATGTAAGCAGCTCTTTCGTTTGTTTTTTTTTAGCGTTTTAATCGAAAATATCTTGAATAATGTACTATTTTATTTTAAAAGATTAACTGCACAAAAATAATTAAATATTGTTAATGCTTCAAGATCTGAGATTGCATTAAAACTAAAATTGCAATAAAAAGTTTCTTTTTTTTTTTTAAGATTAAACAGTTAAATAAGTACTATTTGGGAATAGAAAGAAACTAGATTTTTGCAGAAATAAAATCTTTATGTTTTGAAATAACTTTATAGTGATTTCTTTTCGAAAATTAAAATAATTTTTTTTACAGAAATGAATAAAGAACATTAAAATTTTTACCAATACTTCCTCAGAATTTGTAAGTTTAGTAAAAAAAAGCACTTGGAATTTTTTTATATATTTATTTCAGAATTATGGTTGACAAATCCGAATAGATTATTTTTATTAGACTTGTAGAAGTATTAAAAAAAAAAAGAAGATAAATGTAAAAACTTAAACCCAGATGCCTCTATGCCTTATAGATATAGATTCAATAAGAAAATATTCACATAAAAATACAAAATTATCGTCTTTTCAAAATTTTTGTACTATTAAATGTTTTTTGGGCTGAAAATAATCTAAATTAAATTATTTATTTATTCCCACTTCCATCGTTAAGTATGTGGAAATAACAACTTACGTGCGATCAAAACCAGGGGGTGAACAAATAGGAACTGAATCAAAGAACTTTTTTCAGATCCTAAGACATTTAATTCAAACCTTTCATAGTAATCACATCATTAAATATGTGTTCCGTTTTCAGAAAGATAATAAATTAAAATAAATCTATGTTTCCACGGCTTCTTATGTTTCCCACCTTTCTGACTACTAGGATTAATACACTTTGAGTTTTTCATTCTATCGCCTTCTTCAAGTTCAATTTGCTCTGTAGCTACATGAGTTTTTTCTCTCGATTTTTAGTGATTAATTTGTATTTAATAATAATTTTCTGAGCTAAATTTTTGTGCAGTTCATTGTCCATCAGTCAATTATTTCTTTAAATTTAGTATTTCATTTCACTTCTGAAGGTTTAGTCCATCAAGGTTTCCTCTATAGACTACAAAGGATTCATTACTTTATTTCTTTCACCCATTTATCCTATGCACACACAATAATTTCCATCATTATGAATCGAAATAGACTAGGTTTTTCCTACGGCTATCAAAGTACTTAACATTATTCATATAATTTATATTTTTCTTCACATATCGTTGTATCATAGAAATTGTAGTTTCTATCCTATCATAAATGTATATTGTTTATCTTTAAATCGCTTTAAAAATCACACCACATTTTAAGTGTTT
>NW_027106137.1:239095-246842 GCF_000696795.3 Halyomorpha halys | reverse complement strand
ACATCTTCAATACAATTTTCCCATAAGAAATAGCGTTTATTTGTTTATAAGAAATAAAAAAAGAGAAAACTCCATTCCATTTAATTATGTGAATAAATGGAACAAATCAAATGAGGAATTTGGACGCATAGAATAAAAACGTGAAATGACAAAGTTAGTTTAATGTTTTTCCTGAAATTTAAAAAGTTTTCTTTTTTGGGTTATTTTAAACCAAATTTTTTAAAATCATATAATTTTAAATTAAAAATTTCAACTTTGGTGGGAAAAAGTAAAGAACGACAAATTTAAGGCACAATTTTTTTCAGTATCATCAATTAGGACAACTTACCTTTTGAAACTAATAACCATATAAGTAAAGAAATTTATCTACGTTATAAGGAGTTTAGAATTAAAAATAAACATGTATCCTGTAGGTAAGCTTAAATATAACTCTAATGATATGTTTGAATAGTTACCCGATGTGTTATAATTGAGTGATGAAAAATACAATTCAGTGACTTGAGGAGGAACAACATCTAACTCGTAGTAGCACTCATATGAAAGATGTATGTAAGTTGCTCCAATTACATCTTATTCTCAGGTATCTAGGAAGGATAAATTATATATGTATCTAAAATATGGTACTGGTACTGGTATTTTGTGGTGGGAACAAGTCCGGCAAGTGGGTGTAGTGGTCCTTTTAGCCAACCCCTGACGGCTACCTAGGTTGACACCACGTACTAACCAAGGTGAGAGTGTCAAGATTCATTCTTAGGGGCCGCCGAAAAATGAATGTTTAACTGCCCCAGGTGGGAATCGAACCCACAAAGTTCCGAACCGAGTGCACTGGGACCTGCGCCCCAACCCGCATGGCCGTTACATCTCTATCTAAAATGCAGAGGAGGCCCCTCACCTCCGGACTTAAAATAGCTCCTTTTTAGAATGGATAGCTCAGATATGACATTTAACATAACAGGTAACCTTAAAATACCAAAGGTAGTAAAAGGTAAGACCCAACACGAATTACTTTTCTTTTCACAGTAATGCACCTATTAATTCACTTTTATTTCTGTTTTTAGAGGGATCGGAAAAAAAAAATTATTTCTAAAATGTAAGCGTAATGAAAAATAACACGGTATCTGAAAGTCTCAAAAGATGCCTCCAGGAGACAAACACCGTCAAGGCTAGGCCTCAACGCCTCCATTTTTAAAGGTTTTCGAACTGAAAATCCTCTTCTAATTATTATAGCAAGATAAGCGACCGTCTTCTTGTGATATGTTCTACTTTAAGGAGTGGGCTATTCATATTTCATCTGAAAAGGACGGTCACATAAACGTCTTTGTAGCCCCGCCACCTTCAATTTTCAACCATCACATCCCATCCTACCAGGTGGGTTCACCGTTCTGCTTCTTCCTGCATTTCTGCTATGCTTTTAGACTGTAGCCACTTAATCATCGATGCATACCATGGCGGGGCACCGCTCTTCTTTGAGCATTCAGGACAACTCGTAAAAATCAAGTCTTCTTAGGGCTGGACGAGATTGTCCTTGCTCAACACATGGAGAAGAAATAAGAAATGAAAAATACGTATTATTATTATGGGACTAGGTCCCAAACCTAGTCTTTAGAGCAATTATAAGGTAATAGTAATATTGCAGTAACATATATTGGCCAAAAACAATGTGGCCGCACTTAATTGAAACTTCTATTAAAATTGTATATAAATAATTTTAGATACAGGAAAAAAAATTAAATAACTAACTGAATAAATACATAAAAAAGAAAAAAAGGCAATTAAAATAATCTGTACTATTACAATATTGGATTAGATTGGTGAAGTAAAATATAGTTGAATAGAAGGATTTTAAAGGAGGGAAGGTTTGGTACTTGACGTATGTTAGAGGATAACAGATTATAATGAATTGTTGCAGTGTCGCAATGGGTCGATGAAAAGTTAGGGCGATGTGTTTCCAGGATAAAATTTGATTAAAAGTTACTCCAAGACTTTGGGAGAAAAGAGTAGAAGATAGAGCGGTACGCCTCAAGAAAGAGGTCAGGAGCTAGAGGGAGGGTTAGTAGATATAACAACATGCTGAGAACAACCGGTAAGGAAGGATTGAAAAAATTAAAGAGTGTTAAATGATAAAGAAAGACTGTGAAGTTTAGAAAGGAGCATTGTGGTCGATTGAATCAAAGGCTTTGGAAGAATCCAGGAGATTAAGGATGCTAAATTTCTGCTGGTCTACGACTGTGTAAAGGTCTTGAGAGATTTTAACTGCAAGAGAGCAAACTGAGTGGAGTAGCCTGGCCGGAAACCAGACTGAAGGTGGTTCAAAAGATAATTTAACTCGCGAAACTGGGAATAGTTGGGATTGAATTATACTCTCTAAAGGCTTAGATAGGTTTGATATTGAGGAAATATGGGCTAATAAGACTTACAAGACTTATAAATCAAAAATAACGTAAGTAAAACTAAACATTACTGTTAGCATCAGTTCACGTGATTTCGTATCGATAATTGTGAAAAAAAATGTTTCTGAATTTCAGAAATAGTGAATCCGGAAAAGTAAGCTTCTATTTTCGTGGATTGGATGGTTGGACTTAATAATAGAAGGATAGGAATCTTTTTTTTTTTTTTATCTAAAACTCTAAAATATGGAGATGAGGCAGTTTTTAGCCGAAACAGTTAAGGCTTCACCTTAGCAACCTCGTAACTACAGCGGCACCGGTTCGAATACGGCTCCCACAGTCTGATTAGAATAGCTTGATTACGTGTAGATAACCTTCGTATTTCATAAATGACCAGGCAGAGGGAAATAAAAATAAAAAATGGAATTCAGGTCACTACAGATAGTTTCATTTGTAACTTATAAGTAATAGATAACTTGTTTATTAATAAAGAGGCGTGAAGATTTCAAAAAAAATATTTTGGATTGTAAGTGATTGATATAGGACAAATTCGATAGTTCAAAGCCTTATATCCAAAAATGATAAACTATAGTAGATGACTTTTTGTTTAAGCAATTAGTAGTTGAGTCAATACGCAAGTAAATGTTGGAGTCGTTGGAAATGAACAGATTCCTGTCGTTTCAGTGTTGTGTGAAGATTCTACACTGCTACTCAGTACTGTCAACTCTTTAAATTTTAAATGGATTGCGAAATAATGCTAAATTATAGAATTTCAATATTTTATGAAGAATTATAAAAAATCATTTTTACTCTAGATAAATAAGTAGAAGAAGTATATAATCCATAGTAACATTTATTGTACAATTTTGAAATATCGAAAATACATTACAGATGAACGATAAGGTGACGAATGAGGCGATAGGGAACGCAAATAAGTTAGGAAGAGTAACAGATTCCCAGAGTGAAGACTGACACGGAGGGAATAGACAGAAAAGGATTACATGGGAAACAAAGGAGGCCAATATTGCGCTCGATACTTGGACAACTGGCGGCTGCCAAGTTTTTATTTCTCCCTGTTTCACTTCATTGTACTAGGCGTCCTTTCTCTATCACTCTGGGCACGGGGTAAATAAATATTTGTAGTCCTCAAGGCCCCGCTTTCTACAATCGCTCCTTTATTGTTCAATTTTTGGAAAATTGGCTCTTCTTCCGGACTAAGGAAAAATATTCCTTTATTATGAAACAACTGATTCGAAAGAAAAATAATATAGCGAACAATGGTTGCCTATGTAGGCTATCTTCCATCTATCTTGTGATTTTAATAGGTTGCATGTTCGTAAATGACACATATAAATACAGTAAAAAAAATTATAAAATCATTTACTTATAAGTTAACCAACTTACTACAGGTCGTCTTGTATCACTGCTATTATCCAATATAACTTGTCCTATTTGTCAGTCATTTTAAGTCCATCCGTATTATAAATCCCATTGAACAATATTGAAATTCAAGTGTGATTTGTGGAAGTGTTGTAATTCATTTCTGTTTTTTTATTTACAGCAGTTGAACGGCTGGGATCGAAAATCGACCAACTTGGTGAAGACGAAATCCCTATGAAAGAAGACGAAATGGACTAACGACAGTTCTCCTATCAAGGGAGAGCCTTATTCGATTTGGGCTGTCACTCTCTCAGGCACTGCTCCAACGGAACCAACGATGCCACTTGGCACGTCGGTTTAGCACAACCGAACGCGGATAACAGGCAATTCTGAACGAGTGCAGGTATAAGGCGATCTTATAGGGCGAGGCGAAGGATCCAATGCTATCAGGATACCTTTTTGCACCACAAATATGTATTTCTAGATGAAGCCTTCTTTTCGTACCTAGGAGACCAACAATAAAAAATTACATTTTTCACTGAAATTTGATTTTTGCAATTTAAAACGTCATCCTATTAAACAACCAAGTAAACTCTGAACCAAGGTTACACTCTATAACAAAAGCACATCAACTTCAATATTTTTTCGCGATTTAAAGGCTATACAAGATATGTAATGTTTACTTTTGAATTAACAGATTTTTGAGAATACAGGTTTAAGATTTTATCATATAATTACAGCAACAGTTCTCTTGTCAACTAGGTCAGATGGAGCTAGAGAGAGGATGGAGCGAGTAAAACTTGAAAATGAGTACAATGAGCTTTTAGAAAGGCAAATAACGTAATCAACACGTGACAAATCCCAATGATGAATAATAATGGGAAAATGTGTATCATATCGCAACAACTACTATGTGTTAGTACCTCAATTTGATAAAATATAATTTATTTAATATAATGAAACTGGTAAAATTGTTCAGTTTTGAAACAGATTTTCGTTATATTCTTTAATATCTAATAAGTTAACAGAGTAAATTGGAACTGTACAATAAAAAAAAGTTAATTTGCTGCTTAATAAATAGTAGTCAAACATGACAATGACTTTTGAGCTGACCATTAATAGCATTCATGTAAAAACGCTCAGGTCATATTTTCAGACGGTCCTAAATATTATCGGAAAACAATTGCAAAGGAAGGTTCGAAACCCGAGATTTTTTAACTCCTATTGGAATGAAATAGATCCTATAGTGGTTGAAATAATTATTCGTTGTTTTAATAAGAACAAACTGAGTGGAGTAGCCTGGCCGGAAACTAGACTGAAGGTGGTTCAAAAGATAATTTAACTCGCGAAACTGGGAATAGTTGGGATTGAATTATACTCTCTAAAGGTTTAAATAGGTTTGATAATAGGGAAGTATGGGCCAGTAAGACTTATAAGTCTTATAAATCTGAAATAATTAAATTAAAACTAAACATTACTGTTAGCATCAGTTCACGTGATTTCGTATCGATTATTGTGAAAAAAAATGTTTCTGAATTTCAGAAATAGTGAATCCGGAAAAGTAAGCTTCTATTTTCGTGGATTGGATGGTTGGACTTAATAATAGAAGGATAGGATAGATTAGGATATATAAGATCTTTATCTAAAACTGTAAAATATGGAACATGAGGCAATTTGTAGCTGAAGGAGTTAAGGCTTCACCTTAGCAACCTGTAACTACAGCAGCAACGGTTCGAATACGGCTCCCTCATAGGTTATATAGGATTTAGACTATTTTGTTCCTATTTCTTGCTCTTCTCGTTCACCATCAAATTCATGTCGATCATGATATTGATCGTATACTTTTTCCAATTTAATCTGGTTGTTTTCAGCGAAAAAATACTGCTACATCCTAGGCATCTGAATACCTAAATTGAGTTACTCACAACTTTGTGTTCATGAGTAAGATTATTTTCATGCATTCGGGCCATTTTGTAAGACTTAGTCATTCGGACTTAGGTACCATTAAGAGGTTGAAAATTAAGATTTGAAATATTCGATTGCAATTTATAGATTATAAGAAATAAACATAAATTGTGATGATTATATGACATGTTACCTTAAAAAGCAAATCTGCTGAACAATATTAAACAAGGTAATATAAAAATGCAAAAGACATTGATTGATAAACTTTATTAGGATAACTACTTTCTGTGTTTTGAAATAATTAAGACTATTGTAGATTATTTTTTTAAATATACAATCGTAAATTACTTTGTTTCATATTCTGAATAATTTTTATTTCAAATCATATCTTGTTTACCAATTGATTTTGTAGTTGTCTACGTATCATGTTCACATGGATGTGGTTAAATATCTAGCTATAACTTATATACTACTGCGGTTTTGGGACGGAATTAGGAATTAGGTCAAAGCTGTGGCGAAGGCCCCGACAAAGGAATAGACGGTTTTATTGGCCCTTTTAAAAGGATCATCAATCATCTTTTCACCTTCTTAATCATACTTCGTTCCTCTCCATCCAATTACTATTTTTCCTTCCTCTTCCTCCTCCCACTCTCTCTCTTTCTCCCATTTTTTTTAAATACCTTTTAATGACCCTCCTAGCGACTACCCCTCCGATCCTTAAGGGAATTATTTCATTTCAAAACGGAATCCAATTCTACCTCAATTGACCTGTTTAAATCATAAAGTTAATTTAATTTAATAACCCTAAAGAAATAAAAAATAAAAAAATCTATTTAATTTCTTCACGCTTTCATTTTTTTTTTCTAAATTTGTTTGTGACACCTTTACTGTAATTATATCCTTGTGAATGAACGGTGAGTAATAATTAAACGTTAAAAAAAATTAACGTGTTTGGTTTAAAGAAGATGATTTTGAGCGATTTAAATTACTTTCCAACTGCAGTAAACTACATCAATATAAACAAACTGAAAACTACGGAAATGAAATAAAAGTTTTGATTAGTAATTTCAATTACTTTGGTCCGAAATTTTAAACACTACTTGAACTAAAGTAATCACTCATTACAGTCAAATATAATTGCAATCACAACATTGGTATTAATCAACGTTAACCACTAATAAACGAATGTTATTTTGATCTATATACTATAGTTCATATCTTATATCCTATAAATTTTTAAATTATCAACAATCACCCTCGCAAACTGGAGAATCACTGATTAGTGCTAATCTACATCAGCGCCTACGGCAGAGCAGTGAAATCGCTTTTATAAAATTAGAGCAAAGTAACAATTTTTCAGCCTTTAATGTAATTAACGAAGGAAATCGGTAATTACTTAACCCATAATTACTAATTAACAAAATATCTTGAGCCCTAAAAGAATTAGGCGATTAAGTTATAACAAAAATACTTATGGCAATTTTTCTACGGTTATCTAATATGGTAACAAGGTGATTTACTTCAAATTCGCAAAAATTTCAATTTTAACGTTCAAGAAATAGTTTAGAAATAAATAAATTATATAAAATTAACCTGCCCATCATAAATTTTAAAGACAAATCCATACTACACCTGTACTATCTTTGATCACCAGTGATTCATCCTGAGATAATATTTTTTTTTAAACATTTACTTTACTTTGAAAGAAATTCACTGAAAATTTATTCTAAAAATATTGTACATAAAACGAATTTTAAGCAATATTTAAAATTTCAAACTGCATTTTTATTAATTGGCTTTCATTAGTTCCAAAAATATTTTTAAGAATTAGCCATTCTTCACATTCACTCAATACTCAAATTTAACTGTCCTAGTTTATCTGACAATAAATTAGTGCTATTAATACTTATTTTTTTACTTAACAACTATTTTCACAATTTATTTAATTTTAACATTATTTTTATGATATAAATTTATTTAGTTTATTTATTCGGTTTTTAACTATTTTTTTACCTATTTAATATATTTTTATATTATTGCTTACTTTTTTATAATTATTTAGTTTCATTATCAAT
>NW_027106137.1:235242-237584 GCF_000696795.3 Halyomorpha halys | reverse complement strand
ATTTAGTCCTAAGTAACGGATCTGTTCAACAGGAATGAGTGGGGTATTATTAAAAGATACTGTAGGGCAAGACGAAGGTTTACGACGAAGGGTAAATGTGATTTGGTGGGATTTATTGGACTTTATTTTAATCCTAAATGGCACCATTCTTCGAGGGTGGTGATGTGGGATTGGAGAGATTGGGATACAATGGAAGGATCATTATTTACTGACAATAGGCATGTGTCATCGGCATACGTGGTGAGAATAGTGTTAGGATGGGTTGGGATGTCAGCTGTAAACACTGTATAAAGGATAGGACCAAGGATACTACCCTGAGGTACACCAGCAGACTGAGGAAACAGAGATGAATAAGTGCTAAATGACAACTTCAAAGGCAAACTACACTTAATGTAGTTTTATAGGTTCGAGGTCTAACAAAAAAGACTCTAGACCTATCAGTTTACTTTAATGGATATTTATTGACGTTTTACAATTTTGTTGATATATTTGGTCTTTAAGAAAAGAAAAAAAAACCTATACCACTCCTTAAAGGGTTTTGTGATTAGTATCTACTTGTCAGTAAGGGATTACTGTTTCTTAACTAGTGGTGCCCAACCAATGATCCGAAGACCAAGGATGAGCCACTAGACAATCCGGTTACACAAACCTTTTTTTATGGCATATTGTTAGAAATGTTGTTCCCCTCTCTTAAAGTTTTAGTATTGTTTGAAAGGTTATAACAGATAAATGATTTTAACAAGTAAATATATAAGTGCCTTAAAATGCACTTTAAAAGAATTTTTTTTCTGGAGGGAACACTCTTGTAAAAGTCGAACACTTAACATAATTAAAGAACTTTCCAGCAATCTTACACTGTATTATAATAAAAGTCAATAAAATTATATAAAAGTCAAAGTAGTCGTATACACAATCAGAAAGAATATTTTCAAAAGAAACTAATTGTAAAACATAAGTTTACAACAAAGGAGATTTGGGATTTAACGATATATAACTTTAAAATTTGTTTATAGAAGTGTTATGAACGAAATTAATAAGACTTTACTTAAGTATCAAATTTGAATAATTATAAAAAAAATATATAAACTTTGTATTTGTTTTTCATTGACAATTAATACACAATAATCTTGCAAATTTAAGAGTTTACTCCACTTTGAAGCTATGGTGAAAAATATTTCTGCACGGAATTCGTTTCAGTAGTAAAAACAATAAAATAGATTTAGGTATCGGAAAGCAGTAAAGCAGTACTTGAGGAACGGTAAACAGCTACCCGCCAATGGCCACACTGTTAACACAGGACCCTACTACATATTCAGCCAGCCAATGGCTTCGTCAGGCAGATACACCATGCTTCACTGTTCCTATGTTAAACTAGAAAGGTTTCCAATCAGATAAATCACAAGATAGTACCTGGGTTCTGAGTTTTAGGGTTCTATATCCGTTATTTATATTCGATTTAGCTATACTCAGGTTCTTAGGGAGCAATTTCAGGGATTTTTTAGTTAGTATTAGTGCAGGAGCCCAAGAGGAGGAAAAGAGAAGTTATTTCAACCCACTTTGTAATTACTTTGAAGAACACTATATACATTTAAGAGTCTATTTTGATGACGCAGCCAACAGAACTTAGGGAGAATAAAAAATGGTGCCCAAGAGGAGTAAGTTACAAAACATTCATTTTTGAGTTTGAGATAAGGAAAGCAGTACGAAATCATTTCAGTTGGAAATAGGGTGCATTATCGCCTAGACTAAACAATGGATACAGTAAATTAAATTAAAAATAAAATATTGAATAATTAGGTGCCGCCCTGTATGCGGAAAAAAATAAACTTTTCGCTCGTTTTTAATTCGGTGATCCATATCCATAAAACTATCTACATATCGAAAGTTTTTATAAATTCGGTGGAAACAAGACCCTACATGGCCTAAATGCATATTTTTGAAAATAACTAAATAACTATTCATTTACTGTTGCAATATTGCCGATGTACTACCTGTTAAGAGTGGTTTCAGAGAAATCTGGTAGACTCATTTTTTTTTTCTCAGCTCCAACCAGCCAAAATATTATTTTTGAATGTAATTTTAATAATAAATTCAAATGGGAAAATAAAAACAAAATGGTGGCAAAAACCGATCCACTATGGGATATAAAATTATCACCCCATAAACACCAAAAACCAGCAGAAGTAGTAGATCTCCTCTTACCAAACGGGTACCCTCATAAACAAGTTTGCTAATTACTAAAAAAAAAACACTGACACTGACCTAACCTAAACCCCATGAAACCAACCGTTAAAGATACTACAGGATTCTTTACCAACACTCTCAAAGGGAATATAAAAAAT
>NW_027106137.1:222428-234401 GCF_000696795.3 Halyomorpha halys | reverse complement strand
GTCTTTCATTTCAGAAAATGAACAACTGTAAGGTTTTCAATAAGGAAAAAAAAAATAAAAATGAGTTAGGGAACCCGAAGGTTCTATGCCGATACCTCTCCAATCGCTCTCCACATAAATCCGTTCAGTGGTGCCTTTCCAAACCCAAATCAACCAGATCAGTTTGGACACAATCCTCCCACCTATAGTTCGTTCTACCTCTCGGTTCAGTGTTTCTAAACGTTTGAGAGATCCGTCCGCGACTAGAAAATAAAAAAATAAAATAATAGTTATAATAAGATATTTTCTGATTGAAGTAAATAAGAATCAGTAAAAAGTGATATAGATGACAAAAGTAGACATTTATACACGAAAAGTTTTTTTCAAACCAAAAATTAACCCTCTTAAAAATTAATTTACATGGAAATTAATTTCTTGGTTGAAACAGGTCATATTTATCAATAACAGTGCATTAGTTTATTTCTTCTTATACTAGTTTTTTTTACAATTACAATATTTCGAATCATCAATTATAAAATCATAAATTAATTCTAAATAGTATATCCATTCGATTCCATTCGTATCCACGCAATACTTTTTAAAATTTTGCAGACTACTAAGCCTATGTCAAATTTAAAATAATTATTTAACCTATAAGACAATACCTAATAAGGGGAATCGAATTTACTACTAATTAACTTAAAACAGTTCACGTGTCAGTAACTTCTTTGTAACTTGCAACTTTCAGAAACTATCTTATCAACATTATAAAAATTTTCCTACCACAACGTACTAGGTTGGGCACATTTTCATTACATTTCGGCTAATATTTTATTTTTTTATTTGAAATCATATATAACCTAATTTTAAACAATTACTGCAAATTCAACCATAAAATTTGCAAATCAATTTTACTCAAAATTTCTGCATATTGCTGATTCAAAATTAAGCATTTTTTAATATAAAAATCTTCAAGCATTTTTCATGTAAAATCATAGATCGTTTACGTAAAATCACTCAAGTTTTAAATTTCAAGATACGTAGAATCCAAAAAACAAATAAAAGAAGTCCACCGTAGATTTTTCCAAGTACATTTTCTTTAATTTGGTATTATAGAAATAAAAATGAAAAAAGAAAAGGTTGTATTGCTAATTTCAGAGTTATATTTTCCCTACTGTTCTCTTTTTTATATTAATACTGATTCCATATTTGATTTCTTTCTTCTTTTTTTTAAATATAATTCTTCCCTTGATGTCGTGATTGAAAGGAGGGTTCAGAACAAAAGATATATCCTCTATTATATATGCTTTACGTTTTACTTTGCCTTTTGTTTCAATCAAGATCTCTTTTATCCAGCTACTGCAAAGGGACTCCCTTCAAACGACATGGAAAACAGATTGTTGATTAGACGTTGAGTCATTTATTTTCTTTTTTTATTTAATAAATTAATTAATAACGTTGGTAATGTACTTGAATTTTCCATAGGATAGGAATAATAAGTTTCAGGAATCTTATAATACCTGTATCTAGTTCGGTCATTAGCGAAACCGTGAGTATACTTCTGAAGATCCATAAATATTGTATGGTTTGAGAGTCGATAATTTCTTAGTGATGATCTATTTTTTTTTTAAATTCTCTTTTTAAATAAGTTAGCTTTAATTTCTCAACAAATAAGTTAGTATTAATTTCTCTGGGATAAATTTGTCTCAACAATTATTACAAGAACCAAATAGAAATTTCAAAGTTAACAATTTCAGCTATTTTTAACAAACATATTTTTGGACTGACTACAGATCATACTGATAATCCTGCCTTTACAATTACCTACCACAAGAATTCGCATCGAATTTAGTTTTCAGCAATTAAACAAAAAAAGTTTGAGTTCTTTATAAGAAACATACTAAAAATTGTTTCCAATATTGCTAAAACATGTATGCAGTATTTAGATGGAAACGAAAGATAAAAGCAGCAATAATTCCATAAAATCAATATAAAGGGGATTTTTTTTAACGGCTTGACTCAGTAACAACTGAAGCACTAATAATCAAACTACTCCGCGTCTTCCCTCAGAGAAGGAAGAAAAACACTAAATTCGCTTAAAAAATTTTTTTTTATTATCAAACTATCACTAGGTAATAGAAAATACATATTTTGAAATAACCGATTTTTATTCATTATTTAATAGATCCCTATCCCAATACTTTTTATGCTTTTGGATTGTACACGGAATAAAAATAAATAAAGACATTGTACAGATTTTTTATTTTTTTTCAATTATGAGAGATAGTTGACCGAGGATGACGAACGAGCCCTGAAGAAGGTTAGAAACTCTAGCCGAAACGTTGACACAATAAAATAGGTTAATCCAACTTATTTGTGTTTATCTTCGACCGCACCCCCAATCATCTTCTCCTCGTTATTTTTTTTTTATTTTCGCAAAACCAAAAACATGGTCTTTAATTTAACCAATCTTAGTAAAATCCTCATCGAAATAGTTCAGAAGGGCTTAAATGCCGAATTTGTAACATAACTTCCAATAGAGTGTCTTTAGTTGTGTTTATTCGAAATCTTTAACAATCCCTCATTGTTACAAGTCCTAGCTCTAGAAATATATAAATATAAACAATAAAGAACATTTATAATTAAATAGAGAAGAAAATGGGTTCACATTTCTTTTGACCCCATAAGATAGAACTGGGATATGTTATCTTTCGGTAAACTGTTGGATTCTAGGCAAGGATCTTTTTTACCTTAAGAAATCCATAAATACAAATTTTCATAGCAACAGAAAAAAAAATTAACTCTTATTGTTGATATTAATAAACATTGGATGAATGCAGAATAATCATGAATTCGATAATTATTGTTTTTACATGGTTAACTACAAATGGAAACAATAGAAGACTTAATAAAAAACCAGTTCATAAAATTCCATCCCCAATTGTCGACAGTTAGGAAGTGATTAACAATAAGGAGCAGTGACCTACAACCTGGGAAATCCAACCTCATCTCGAAGACTGAAGGTCAGGCTACTGCAGAACATCTTATTATGAATTCTATATTTATCTATCCAATTATTAACATTATTACAATTTTATTTATTATTTCTCTTCGTCTTTTTCTCAAATTAACTTCTTTTATTTTCCATTAGAAATAAATTATTTATTTTATTAAATCTAGAAATGTCATTGTTCTTGGTAATAACTTTTCGCTTTCTCTTTTCCTAAGAATTCTTATGTTGAATTATTTATTTTATATATATATTGTTTATAATTCATCGTTATTATTCACAATCTTTCAATATTTAGAGCGTTTTAAATAGTTAGGGGTATCTTTTGCAAAAGACTATAATCCCCCCCAATCATCTTATTAAAATAAAAATAATAATATTAACTATGTGCGGCCAACCAGGCCGATATGGTATAAAAAAAAATTTAAATTACCAGATGACAACTAAATAAATTTGATATCAACTCAAAAATCAGATACTCTATTTAAATCGCTTTTACAAAAAAAGGTAAAATGAAGTGAATATAATGTTCTGATACAAGAGATAACATTGGAGTGATATATAATCAATTTCCTCCCCCGGAATAGAGCCCATGATTGCTCCTCTGATAATACTGAATTTATAGCTTGAATAAATTTGTTTTAGGATAATGGAACAGACAATTTTTTTGTATTATCAGTTAGCGGATGGACGGTGTTAAAAGTATTAGATACTCTTTATTGGAATTATAAAAAAATGAGAGAAGTATTATTATTAAAGGTTAATGGAAGTATAATATATTGAATCTAAGTTTACTAATCTCAAAATGTACATGGTTCAAAAATTGCATTTAAAATATTTTCACGTTGAATGATTAGTTACAACCAACTATTCCTACTTCTTTCGAAACCTCTTTTCTCCTCTTACACTAACCTTATTAAGTTTAACCGCTGTTAAAACACTTAATGAATATAATATTTCGAAATAATTATTATTATTAAGTAATCGGGCTCAACTTATTTTTAACCATGTAATAAAAAAAAAAGTACAAGCTGCAAGCAAACGAGAAGGGTAAGGGTTTTAGTTTAAGGAAGAACTGTTTTTTTGGAAAATGGTTGTGCAAGGAGGAGACTGGTTTATCCCCAATAACGGGCGCCCACTTTACAGAGGCTAGGTGGGCTCCAGGAAGGCTCCCGAACGCTCAGGGTTGATTCACGGATGAAGTAACAGAGTAAATAATTATCTAATAGAGCCGAATTCAAACCCGGGAAAGCGAGATAGTAACACATCATACTAAATACATATCATACTGAATAAAAAATTAATTTCTTAATAAAAACAATTAATTATTAAATCATATATGAATTCTCAAAAACATTAATCGAAAAAAATCAAAAATCAGATTTGTTTTTATCAAATTCTGTGCATTCCCGCAGATACAGCCTCACGCACAAAAATAGAAAAAAAAAATTAAAAAAGAAGTCTAAGCTTTAAGAATTCCAGATTCTTTTTTCCATTGCTATCAAATTCTTATTTTATATCTTGTATTTAATAAAACAAAAAATACGTCAAATTTAGCAAAAGAATTTTGGATGCACAAATTTGATGTAAATAGAACTTCTGTATTAAAATTCGCAATCAGCTCGAAAAATTAATAATAAAATTTTTTTCACTTTTTTAAAAAAAAATCTGGATGGCAACTTAAAAGATTTGCGACTCACCAACTTGAATCAAAACTAGTAACAATTTAATATTTTTTTATAAAATAATTTATATTTTGTTTTCATATGAAAAAATTGAGATAATCAAGTCATTATATTATTTTAAATTCAAACTTAAGCCAGAATCACAGATATCTATGAACTTAAGAAGTATGATTTGAAAATACTTTGATAAAAGGTGATAAATTTGATAATTTATAAAAAAATCTCACTTTTCAAATATGTTTTAACTAAAAATTAAATTAAACTTTGTCATCGTTTAATTATAAAAAATATAAAAACATTTCAATAACATGATGCTAAAATTGGTCAATAGTTTCCAACAGGTGGTCCGCGCATGTATTTTGGGAGGATTAATTGATATTACTGTTTTATTATTTACCTTTCCTAAGATATGAATACCAGTAGTAAGCCTTTAACAGATAAATGTATAGAGTTAATTGCCTCACAAAACACTTTTAAGACACTTAATTTTTTAACATTTTCTAGCATAATGAAAATACCCTTTCATTAATTAACCAGTTTAATTACTTTAGTTTTTTTTAAAAGAAAACATAATGTGTACATGAAACAACTATTGACCGTTGAGTTTTTTTTAACAGCATTTTAACTATCGTCAATGAACGAACCGTTGCTTCGGTATAAATATACTATTGTGTTGCAACCATGAGGTTCAAATAACAGATGTTGAACCATTTGTATATATAAATATATATATTTATTTATTTATTTAATGTTGTTTACAAATGTACAAATAATAAATACAATAAGTAAATATGTTGTATGTTTCATATACACTTGAAAATCTTGGGAAAGAACCACCCATTGATGGTAATTTAAGCATTAATCTAAATTAGAAGGTCCCGTGGCCATCTTCTTTTCAGAAGCCTCGGAGGATTATCAGGGATTGTTAAAGATGAGAGATTAAGAATTAATGGGTTAGGATGGGTAAGGAGTTTGGAATGAAAAGACCCATATTTTTTTTGGCTAAATTTGCAACGAATGGGATGTTAAGGTCTTTGTGGATGAGTTTGTAACGTAATAAGGAAAATCAAGAATTTTACGTAGGATCTTGGATTGTAAAGATTGGATGTGGGAGGAGTTTGATGGTTTGGTAGAGCCCCAGAGCTCAATTCCATACGTCCAAATTGGTCTGATTATCGTAGTGTATAAATTTTTGTAGCGAATGGGAAGTTTAGAGCGTTTGTCAAGTAGATGTTGTAGCAATCGAAATCTACGAGCAGTTTCTTGTCGTTTCAGTCTTGTATGTGGATTCCAAGTAAGTCTCTTGTCAAGATGGAGTCCTAAGTATCGAATCTGTTCAACAGGCGTTAGTGGAGTATTTAGAAAGGATACAGTAGGGTAGAGGTTTACGACGGAGAGTAAAGGTGATCTGATGGGATTTGTCAGGATTTATTTTGATTCTCCTGTTTTGAGACCCTTCTTCAATGGATGTTATGTGTGTCTGTAGTATTTGTGATGCATTAGTAGAGTCCCATTTATACATTAAAAATAATATTATCATGGTTGAAGTTGAATAATCATGAGAAAGGTTCGAACAAAACGGAGATGGGAGGATAGTTCATTATCTGACTTTCATAAGAGGGCTGTAGGTAAATAAAGACAATTGATATCTCATGAAAACTATTTATAATTATTCAAGACAACAATATACACAATAAAACATTCCTAAAATATGTCAGGGACACACTTTAATACTGTTCGTTAATCACGTAAGATTTTCTAATAAGTCCGGAAAAGGACGAGGCGCTACGGGCGAGAATCCATTATTCATACTCTCTCAAAGGCCGCCCGGGAGAGTAGGCGGATAATTGTTATTCTTTTCACTTTCCAAATTAAGCAGCAGAAAATGCTCAGCTTTAGGCTTACTATACGGTTCACGAATGCCTTATCATAAAAGGGAGAAAAGAATATCCTCAACGAAAATGAAAGTATAAGTAAAAGTTATAAGAACGAAAAAATCAAATGGAGCAGTGCAGTATAATAAATTATGAAGAAGATGGCCAGAAGGCCGGTCAAAAGAGAACAAAAATAGTTAACAACTATCATATAATCATAATAATGCTTATAATTATAAAGCTATTTATAATTATAAGCATAATTTATAATAATAATTGTAATTATTTATATAAATATAAATAGCTTTATAATTATAAGCAAGATTTATAAGCAGCATCATAATTCCCTTAAATAATATTTATTTACTAATGATCACGCAGGGTTTATACGTCACGATAACTGATTTGAAAACAGATAGCACATTGTATACGCAAAATATTCACAAACAAAAACCAAAAAAATCCTATAAATATTTTAAACTTGTTATATTTTTATCAAAATGCCTGGTTTTCTCTCATAAAGTTTTAGTTCAGTATCCATTTTTATTATACTATAAAAATAGACAGTATTGCTATTACTTTACGTTTCGTTGGAAAAATTTGAAAGGTACAAAAATATCAAAATTTTAGTCTAAAAAAAAAAATCAATCAGCATCTAATTAATAACCAAGGAGATACGAAAAAACATCAAAGAAGGAAAGTTGCAAATCTTTCTGACTTTTGTGATTGAAAGATAGTGAAAAAAGTACAAATATTGTTCTAAATATAAAAGCCGTGCACTACCTTAGTATATCATGTAGAAAAACGTCAAAAATTGAAAGGACCAAAATTGTAGATACCACAAAATTCATGAATCTTGCCGCAAAACGTTTCTTGATCATTATTACCGTTTATCACAACTGACTCCATAGAAGTGTTGTTCCATTTTGATTTTTTGAAGGATTAATTACTAAAAGTTTTTTTTTTTAAAGCAATCCACAGTGAAGGTGATGTTTGCCTATTTATCTACAGGTGACCAGCCTATTCTAACCATCGTGGGGTGTCAAGTTTTTCTTTTCGTGGGACCGCCACTTAATAAAAAAAGTCAACACCCTAGGCCGGAGTCGAACCGGCGTTGCCGGTAGTTATCAGACTGATAGAACTACGGACGGCCCATCATTAAAAGTGTACGTTTTAGAATTTTTCCGTCAGTTTCTGGCTGAAAGCTATATTTTTATAAATTTTCAAGGTTATAACTCAACTAGAAGTAGGTTATAATTCTTTCAAATACATGAATGAGGGTGAAAATATGACTTGCTGTCAGTGAGTGAATGAATCGCACCAAGGGTCTATTAGTTTAACAGTAAAACGAATGCAACATTCTTATTGAAGAAGTTTTTAAAGTCTTGTTCCTAAAAGCCTTCATATTTTGACTAGTTAAAGCTATGAAGAAAAAATGATTTGATTTTTTTATCAATCTCCCAAAAAAATCAAACATCATAGTGAACTGTTTGAAGGGCCTGTTTATCATTTATGAAATCATTTAATGAATTCACGATTACAAAAGGTAATTTTACTGCATAAAAAAAAATACATAAAAGGTAATGTAAATCGAATAAGAAACAGCATATTCTATTTAGTATCTTCGTTAAAGTTTTCGCAGTTTACCATGGAAATTTTTTTTATTACTATTTCGAATAATTTGAAAACGCTAGATCTCCCTGAAAAACCCACATGCCCTTTTGATAGTTAATGAAATTGTCTAAAAAGCTAAATAATAAAACAAACAAAAGAATCTAAAATGGATCATCATTAGTTAAGTGAAAAATATTGCAAAGGATTTTGCCGTAAGGAAAGGGGTGTAAGTAGGGACATACCATGAATTATTTTTATTGTGTATTTTTATAACAAATGGATGAAATAAATACTCAAAGGACAACAGATCGCTTACTGACAGCCGATGTCTAGAGAAATCCATTTACAGCGCTATCTATACCGCTACAACCTAGGAAGGGAGAGTCAAGGGTTCGTGTTATCAGTAAGGAACTACTGTTTTTTTGAACAAGGAGATGATTTCTTTAAGATCACGTTCAACCGTTTTTTTTTTTTACAGAGACTGGAAGAAATGGCCACTGAATCCATAGGGTTGACTCACGGCTACAGTAACAGATTAAATGATGATATGCCACAGGCGGATTTGGACTCGGGTCCTGGGCGGTAATAACAAAGCATATTAAATACATATCATACTAAGTAAAAAAAAAATTATTAAATTATATTTGGGTTATCCAAACTGAAATCCAAAAAAATAGAAATTATACTTTAGTGACTATTTTTGTTTGTATCATGTTTTGTGCAAACGGCACCTAACTCACTGAGCTAACCCGTTTCATCCATTCTTAATAATGAGTGCAAAATTTGAGTTTCCAAAGTACCATATTATACTTTAGTTGAAATATTGTTTTATAAAATATAACATCAAATTTCATCAATTTATTGTAATAACAGAGGTAATGAACCGTAATTAAATATTATTTTCACTTTGCCATTTTCCCTTCCCATAACCAGAATGTAGGGCAGTGTACGAAATACGTGAGGAGCCAGTCCACTCCTGACAGTAGCAGCTAACACCATATCATCGCCGCGTGGAGAATCCGGATGTTCTGCTATATTTTCTCATCTACAACGGTCGTGCTTTGCCGTCCTTCTCAAATGGACGTCTTCATTCACCGGCGAGAAGTACTGCTTCAGAAGAATTGAGTTTCTCTATTCCTATCTTTCGGATGAAAAAAGTTATGAAAGCAGTGCAATCTAAGGTAATTGGTGTCGAATGAAGTAACGGGAAAATTGCTTTATCCTTGTAAAGACATGAAAGTAAATTTATGAACGTGAAAAAAAAATAGAGTTATCATTGTTTTTACTACTGCCGAGGAGTTGCCAGCCAGGTTTGGAAGAAACAGATTGATGATCTTAACCTTTCTCTAAAGTTTGTTCTTCCAAACATGCATTTTGGGAAGCGACAGAATGTTTCTTCTAAAGATGGCTACACATTAAGGGGGCTCAAGCATGTATGAGCGCGTTTAGCCACTAATTTTATGGAATGAGTCTGCTAAGTTTAATCTTGTTGATAGGCTCAGATAGATGGTTGTTTACGTTTGCATTAAATACTATAAGTAGACACCATATATTTAGAATTGTTATTAACAATAGAAAATTTTAGGTTATTCACAAAAACATTTCGGCCTCCTCAACTAGGGAGAGAGTAACTATAACAATACAATAAATATAACAATGTCGATGCCTTATATGAATAATTAATTTTAAAAAAGAAAAAAATAAGGTTTTCATTTCAGATACAGGTGGTCAAATTAAAATTAGTTTTTGTATAGAATTTTAATAGATGATGAAAATACTTCCTAGCCTTCACTTTCCTAAAATATTGAAAAGCGAAAATGATATGATAAAATACAAATTTATTAGAGTTCATGCTTAACTTATTTTTTAAATGTCATAATAAATCATTTCATAATTATAAAAGTTAAAATCACAAAAAAAAAAACTAGTTGCACAAACATGTTGAGTTGCTAATTCACAGAGCATAGTAATCAAAGTCCAGTCCAACAAGGACACAAAAGAATAGTTTTGTTGGAGCCATATTCACTGGTAGCTCCCAGTTTATTCAGATCTCTAAATACGAATCAGAGGTTTGCTGACAGATATTTTCCTAGCAAATAGTGTTGTCATTTTTTTTTTTCAAAAAACAAAAAGAAAAGCTCAAAACGTTGACACTCCTCATTTATATTATTGTGGAAATCTTTCTTTAAGCAATTAAATTTAATCAAAGTTTATAAATTTTATGTGAGAGTGGTTTTTCTAGCCGATAAACCGCTAAGCCTGCTTATTGGTTTCAAAATTTTGAGGGTGTTACCAAAAATATCAAGATACCTGAAAAAATGTTTGTTAGAAAACCCCAGAAACGTGTTCACCGACCCAAAAAGAAAAGGTATGGTAGGCCCAAATTTTGATTAAAACAAAATTTTCTCTATTTAATTTGAATCTCAATTAGTCCACAAGATATTATTTAAAACATTTAGAATTAGACCAGAAAAGTGGAATACATTTTCTATTCCGGCTTATAGAATAAAAAAAATTTTTTTTTTTAGCACAGTTGGAATCGATATATTTGACAGCTCTTTTTATCAAACTATGAAATGAATAAAACAAAATTCTTGAATTCAACGAAAACTTAGTAAGATTGCAGAAAAATACGATATAAATTTTGCGAAATTTCTTATTATAGAAATAGAAAATTCCATGATTTAGTAAACGTGTTGAATTATTTGATCAGAATTCATTTGTATAATTATCCTTAGTATAACTTGCAGTTGGCATCCACTTGGGTATGTTCGACAGAAAGTAACTGCTATTACAATTACTTTCCAATTACTGTATTTTGAAACTAAGAAATGAAATTACAATTTTTATTAGTAATTTCAACTACTTAACGTAATGATAATTGTAATAATGGTCGCATATCTGTGGCAACACCGAGTACCTGATAACCTCCCTAATTCAGTTAGTGTAAATATATAATAAAGGATGTGATGAATTTTAATAATTACTATTAATTTCCAGTTATAAAGAAGATCATTTTAATATCACAATTATTAGTTGGACCAAAGTAATCGCAATTACATTTGATTAAAATTAGCATTTTCAATTCCGTTTTGCTCAGCTCTGTAAGAGAACTAAATTTCTAATTGAAAATTCAAATTGGGTAAACAATTCCAGTAAAATTCAAACTCTCCTCATATGCATCGGCAAAGAACATGGTTTAATAACTACGGAATTAATACAGCCATGTTTACAAGAGAGGAACGGTCATCATGTTTACAATAATGTTAATGAAACTTTGACTAAGCTTAGCAAATATTGTTGAATTCGGTCTTATAATGAGAAATTGTAATTAATTGGGAGCAATAAATGAGATTACAAATTTGATATATATGTTACATAGGTGAAAAAACACATGACTGAATATTTTGTAGCATTACATTTTTTAAATTTTCTAATTATGTTTTTAGTGCATTTTAGTCATTAACTTCTACAAATTAAATTTTTAATATCAATTCTTCTAAAATTAATTTTTATTATGTAACTTTTAATAATTTAAAAACAAAAATTAAAATCATGTTGCAATAAAGTATTTCTTGCAGTTTCACAAGCACATAAATCACCCGAATAAAATATTTGTATACTTAATTGAATTGATAACATAAGTAGGTCCTTCTTAAAATCTAAAATATAAATTTATAATACTACACAGATTCATTTTTTAATTTTTCTCATAATCTTAAAGCAGAGTTTGAATTTGGCAAATTAAAATAGTTGTGATTTTTTTATTTCGCTCATTTGAATCTAACAACTTCTGATATATTCTATGTCT
>NW_027106137.1:221289-222378 GCF_000696795.3 Halyomorpha halys | reverse complement strand
GCTCATTTGAATCTAACAACTTCTGATATATTCTATGTCTGCTATAACGTTACTTTTTGTATTCTTGAATTTTTAAAATTATTTTCGACATAAAGGAAATTATGTTCTAACGTCTGAAAATATTAAACTTACAAGAAACTAAACTATGCTATAAAATGTTACTGTAAATTTCATAAAACCGGTAACACTACTCACTAACACATCATAAAATAAAATAAAAAATACTTAACGTTTATTTAACGTTCCCGGATTCGTTAAATTTATCATCTAATCGGTTCGATCAAAAATTAATATATTTTTTTGGAAAATCAAAAATGCATTAGACGGAGAATATATTATATAAACTAATAACAATTAAACTCTTAAGATAATTCAATTTTCTATGATTTTTTCTCTTCCTAAAAAGTTATATTAAAATACAATTATGTTTTTCAGTTTTAAGACTTTTTTATTTTAGTGATAACACGAATTAACAACAATATATTATATAATTGATATAATTTATCAATCGTCACATATTACATATCATAACGTTATATTCAACGATATCTTTTTCGCCTTTCAAATACGAGGTCCCATGGATCGATGTAGCATAGTTTCCTGACATTAATGATACTGAAAAATGAAATCTGCTTTTAGGTAGTTATGAGGATTTTTTTTATTGCACGTTTCAGACGTAATCATAGTCAATTTTAATGATATAATCATTTAGTTATACAGTAATTTTGCCAAAATTGATATAACAATTCACAATTTTCGCATACACAACGATAAGTATACGAATTAAAAATGGTATAAAATTACATTATTTCTCTTAAAATAAATCATTAAATATGTAGCTAAATATTATATTGTACAATCCAAAATATAGGCAGTAAATTATGAAATAAGTTGCCCCAAAATAAATACATACATCTTCAACAAATTTTGTACATTTTCTGTGGTTGCTAACAATCAGTATCAATTTTTATATAATTCAAGCTATTTATGGTACGTTGTCTGTCAAACATGAACCGGAAAAAAAAAAAAACAATACTCTAAGAAAAGCGTTTTTTCAACAACAACCACATGCCCTTCCCCAATTCTGAA